>NW_005871114.1:5897082-5967089 GCF_000147115.1 Myotis lucifugus
ACAAGTAGCCCGGGCCCTCACATGTGGGTGACTGCAATGTACATCTGTCACAAAGGGAGGTTCCTGATACAGAGTCCCCAAAGAGGCCTCCTGCCAGTCACCTTCCCACTAAGTTCCTGAGGATCGTTCTCTAGTCTACCTTGCTTTTGCTTAGAGGGAGTCAGTCTAAGGAGGGTCCAAATAACTCCAGCCCTGTGAGGGTTGCTCTTAGAGTAAAGGGAAGACCAAGTGGGCTGGGTTTATAGAGCAAGCCCAGCACTCAGCTTGGCTCTCAAGCCAAACACTGTCATCAGGTCACTTCTTTCTTAGTCAAACTCTCCTCCTTAAACACACAGGAAACTTAGGGGCTTCAGCATCACCAAATCCCTTCTTGTTCTGGGTCCCGCCGAGATAAACTTGATCTCTCCTTAGGCCACAGATTCTGTGAGCCGAAGTTGACAGGATTTATTCCCCATTCTTACATTCGGCCTCTTACTCAGCTTCCCTAGCCACTGGCTTCCTCTTCTCCTTAAGATTCCCTTGCAAATCCTTGTCGATTAATCCCCGATTGATGTATCACTAATCTACTGATGAATCCTTCCAGACAGACCAGTTTTGTCTCTTAGCTGTCTGATCCCCCAATGTACCAACCATCTGACAGTTCCTGAACGTTTTTGACAACAAGTTTTTTCTCAAACTTTAATATGCAGACAAATCACCTAGGAAAACTCATTCCGATTTAGAGGGCCTGGGGTGGGACCTGAGATTCTGCTTTTCTAACAAGGTCTCAGGTAGCCGCTGATGCTGCTGGTCCACGGACCACACTCTGAGGAGCAAAGTTTTGTAGGATAAGTAGTTCAGAATTCTTTTCAGTCCTGCTCCACTTGCTCCAGTTTTTTTATAGTCTCATTTTTCTACTTTAAGCATAGGATTAGGAAAATAATCTTTGGCGGTTACAAAATAGTCACAGGGATGTAAAGTACAGCATAGGGAATATAGTCGGTAATATTATACTAACTATATATGGTGCCAGGTGGGCACTAGACTTATCAGGGGGTGTACTTTGTAAGTTATATAAATGTCTAATCGCTATGCTATACACCTAAAACTAATATAATATTGAATGACAACCGTAACTGAAAACTTTTTAAAGAAAAATAATCTGCCATTTATTTAGGTTTAATTTTCTTGCTTCTAGTCAAATTGATCTCCCCAAACTCGCTTCAAATCGGTGAAGCTCTGAGATGAGGCACTGGCATCCCACACACAGGTTTCTACCATTTCCTTTGCATTATTTCCACGGGACTCTATTGAAAATGTCTTGTGCACCAGGCATAATGCATTATTTAGAGAGAAGAACAGTGAACTGACAACAAGCCAGCTCCCTCCAACACTGGATAACACAGCAGCAGAAGTTCCCAAAGATTGGCCTCGGGAGGCTGAGTTCTGCAGGCCCTGGGCCATTAGTTGAGTTGATCTCATATACTCTGTCTCCACAGTGCTCTCATCCAATCCCCCTCCTCCCTCACATTAGCAATTGATAAGTAAAAAGGAGCCATTGCTAGAACCCCTGACTTAGGGGGGAAAAAAATCATACTTTTCAACTGGTAATTAGGATTCAAAACATTTATTGCTCATAACATTTACATTTGAAATGCAGATGTCTTTATTTTTATACTAGGTGAGTGAATTGAGTGAGTCATCTCTCTAAAAATAAAGTTTTGGAATAGTGACAAATGTATCACGATCATAATATTTGGGGATGGGGAAACAGTTATTATTGAACATATACCCTAGGTCTTTCCTACCATAAAACCTTCTACTTGTTAGGATGATCTAGACTTATTTAGAGGCATCTTCATCCCTACTTTCTCCTTAAGTGTCTTAAGTAGGCGTCTGTTTTCACAATTTCACTGAACTTGTACTTGTGGGGACATAGGCCATCCCTCAGTCCCTGGGTCTAATGATTCCTCAGTCAATTTGCTTTCCCTCTCTGAGCACGGAATACTATCAACCTCATCCTTTCTTCCCTTGGCTCCCTGACTATTGGGGTGTGCTGATTCACCCCCCTACCTAAGCCCATCTAAATCTTCTCTTCTGTCTCCTATTCCTCTACCCACCTCAACTGCATATGCCAAGGCAGGGTCCTCTGTCCAGGACTATTCTTTGTCCTCTCTCCCTTGATGAGCTCGTCTCTTCACATGGCTTTAACTATTTGCACTAGGCCCGTGGTTGGCAAACTGCGGCTCGAAGCCACATGCGGCTCTTTGGCCCCTTGAGTGTGGCTCTTACACAAAATACCATGTGCGGGCGCGCAACACAGTGCGATTGAAACTTCATGGCCCATGCGCAGAAGTCGGTTTTTGTGGAAGAGCTGGTATTTTGTGACAGAGCCACATTCGGGCGTCAAATAGCCGGTTTTGGGTAGGGCGGGGGTTTCTGCCTAGTACTGTTCACAACCCTACAACCTCTAGTGTTGCTCTGGAACCCCCATGTCTCATTGCCTGTTTCCACTCTCCCACTGTTGCTTTCCAAACTCTTCCTTCTACCCCATTTCTCTATTTCTGTTTGTAGCAAATGTAAATTTGTGAACTCAAGAGGTCAAGAAATATTACATTATTTTTTAAAATCAATATGATTCTGACTCTAGAATTCCATTCCCCCAAGTTGTCAGGATATTCAGTATCATTTGTTCTAGGGTCTGATCCCTGCCCCTCCAAGGTTATGCCAAGATCCCTTCTCAGTTCTGAAGCAGTTTGTAAGCATTAAGGAAGCTTCAAGTGATCACTAAGATGCTCTTTATCCCAACTCACAGGGACCCTTAATACCTAATCGCTGTTACTTCCATGTCACACTTGAGGCCCAGGAAATTTTTATTTATTTTTTAGCTCTTCTTTTAACCTTCCTCTTTTTCCCCTTTCTGAACAATTCTATTCTATTCTAAAGGCTTTTCATAGGGCAGAGCAAGGTTGGATTCCATGTGGGTGGGGAGGGGGAAAGCCACTATGCCCCAAGGTGTCAGAAGCCAAGGAGAGTATCAGGGGCATCTGCATAGGAGGGAGCCCGATAGGGTGGCTGGCATGGAAAGTCAGAGTTCAAGAGGCTTAAGAAAGGGTTTCATGGGAGAAGGAAACCCAAGGTGTCAGAGCCCTAGCAGTGTTAGGAAGGAGAAAACTAGAAGGACCCTGGGGTGCTGGGTTTGAAACAGAGGCATGGGTATGAGCTCGTGACTTTATGTATGAACCTACGATGATTTCCCAGCTCTGTCCACTCAGAGAGCAGGCAGCAGCAACATCCCAATAGCCATGAGCAACTACCTTGGCTTCTAAATCCCATCTCCACTAAAATAAACCAGGGCTGCCAGCAAACCATCAGTAGAAGTGAATGTCCTCAAACTTATAAAAGGAATCTACAAAAAAAAAAAACTATGAATAACAATATACTTAATGGGGAAAGAGTAAATACTTTTAACGTAAGATGAGGAACAAAGCAAGGATGTCTACTTTCACTACTTCTATTCAACATTTATAATATACATATATCCCTGAACACTATGATGTTTTGACGTCTTGAAAAATTGGTTCTGGCTGGGAGAGACTGTCCCTCCTGGGACTAGCCAATTGTTAGAGAAGACAAAGGACTCAGTTGGAAGCTTGCCTTCGATATGTAAACTAACTGATTCAGAGCCAAACCTCCTCTATTTGGTCTGTTCACTAATTAGGCACTATTCCTCTGCCTTAATCATCCCAGGGCCAGGGACCAGGCAACTAGAGACCACCCCTTTCGCCCAAAGCCTGCCGAAATTTTTCACACAAACCAACCTTGAACTCTTCAGCCTGCCCTGCCTTGTCTTTCCTGAAGAAAGCCCCATAAAAGCTCTAGCCTCGGCATTCTCCTTGGCCCTGCTTTCTGCCTCCTGATCACCTGAGGCTTCCCCCATGTGGCCCTGCGAGGCTTGCTATGCCTCCTGCTTCTAGGACCTGTAAGTATAATAAACTTCTGTTTTTCTGAGCCGCTCCTGTGTTTTCCCTTAGGGTTTCACCTGCCTGCCCATCACATAAAAGAACCAGGACATATTGTACTGGGAGTTCTAGCCAGTACCATCAAGCAAGAAAAAAAAATAAATGGCATTTATTATCTAGACAAATGAATGAATATTCACAGATGACATGATTATCTATGTACAATAGCCTTTCTATGAAAAGAATAGTAGAGGTAATGTGAGTTTTACAAGGTTGCATGAACAACTAGAAATTGAAATTCCAAAAACAAAATCACTTACAATAGCATTAAGAAGATGGAATACTTAGGGATAAATCTGACCAAAGTTGTGCAAGATATGTACACTGGAAACTGGAAAACACTGCTGAAAAAATTAGAGAGGAACTAAATAATAGGATCATGGATTAGATTATAGATTCAATATTAATAGATGTCAATTCTCCCCAAACTTATGTACAGATTCAATGTAGTCCAATAGCAGTCACAGCTAGCTTTTATTTTTGTAGAAATTAACAAGCTGATTCTAAAATTCATAGGGAAATGCCAAAAATCTAGGATTGTTAAACCACCTTGAAAAAAAAATGAATACAACTGGGGGCTTCATATTACCTGACTTCAAGACTTATTTTAAAGTTATAGGAATCGAGGGAGTGTGATATTGGCATAAACACAGACAAATATATCAATGGAACAAATTAAAAAATACAGAAATACCTCTACATATGTGGTAAATGTTCCATAAAAGTGCAACAAATGATGTTATAAAAATTGGATATTTCTCTGCAAAATTTTTTTAATTAAAAAGATTTTTTAAATCCTTTAATCCATAGCATATAAAAAAATTAACCAAGAAATGGGCCACAGACCTAAATATTAAACCTAAAACTATACAACTTTCAGGAAAAACACAGGAGAAAATATTTGTGACCTCAGCTTAGACTAAGATTTTTTTAGTTACAACACCAAAAGCACAATTCACAAAAGAACACATTAATAAATTGGACTTTATAAAAATTAAGAACAGTTCTTTGAATGACATTGATCAGCAAATGAAAAGAGAACACACAGACTGGGAAAAAGGATTGCAAGTCACTATCTGATGAATGACTTCTATCCAGAATTTATAAAAAATTTTCAGATTTTAACCTAAAAGTCCATCAACAGGTGAATTGATAAACAAATCTTGATATAGCTATACAATGGCATACTACACAGCAATAAAAAGGAATGAACTATGGATATAATATAGATGTCAATATAACTATGCTGAATGAAAAAAAAGCCAGTCAAAAGAAAGTTTATACTCTAAAAAGTGTTATCGTAGGCCCCTCCTTATTTCACTGTCCCCAGCTTTAATAAACGTCCTCTCAAAATCACCTGGACTCATGTCATGAAATTTTTCCTGCACGAAGTCAAGAACCTACCACTACAGGCAGGCCCTAGGCAAACCAATTCCAGGCAGGTCCTGTTTCCGGTAACATTAACATAGTTCCTTCAAATTTTTTTTAAAGAAATAAATCATTAAAGATATAGTGGAAACTTCTATGACCCTTTCTAATCCATTCTCCCTTCCCCCACTCCCCTTAAGTGGAATCACTATACTGGCTTCAATGATGGTGGAGCCCATGCTGGCTTTGCCCTTTTGCTTTGTATGCGTTCTCATAAATAATACATAATATGCTTTGGCATGGTTGCATTTTGAAAAATCCTTATATAAATGGTAATTTCCTCCTGAAATTTGTTCTTTATATTTAACACTGTGTTTTTTGAAATCTACCCATGATGCTCTAGTTTAGGGGTGGGGAACCTTTTTCCTACCAAGGGCCATTTGGATATGTATAACATCATTCAAGGGTGATAAAAATTATTAACTTAAAAATTAGCCTGCTATATTTGGTTAAACATTTAATTAACTTACCCCTAATGCCTTGCCAAGTCCAGACCAAATGATTTCACGGGCCTTAAATAGCCTGCGTGCCGGACGTTCCCCACCCCTGCCTAGTTCATTCATTTAGTGGTCTAGTTTGTGAATATACACCATGTATTTAAACATTCTCCTCTTGGATTTTGACATTCATGCACCTATCACCTTGGGCCTATAAGTGGGAGTTTTCCTAGGGTAATATAGCCAGGGGATTTCTGGGAATCTTCAGCTCTACTAAACATGGCCAAACTGCTCTCCACAGTGGGTTATACTCATGGAGCAATTAGCATTCCTATTGTTCCTCATCCTTACCCACACTTGGTTCTGTCACACTTTTAAATGTGAGGCTTGGCTCTAGCAGGTTTGGATCAGGCCATAGAGCATCGCTTGCGGACTGAAGGGTCCTAGGTTCGACTCCGGTCAAGGGAACATGCCCAGGTTGCAGGCTAGATCCCCAGTAAGGAGCGTGCAGGAGGCAGCCGATCAATGATACTCTCTCATCATTGATGTTTCTCTCTCCCTCTCCCTTCCTCTCTGAAATCAATAAAAATAAATTTTAAGAAAAAATGGGAGGCATAGAAATCTTCAACTCTTCTGGACGGACCTAGCTTCTGATTTCTCCAGGTACATCCTGCAACCATCCTCTCTGAAGTTTGCCATCTTCCTGAAGGGCAGTCTCTAAGCAGAACTGGGTGCCCACTTCTCATGGGACCCTTTTATTAGTCTCCTGGAATCCATCTCTGCTGCCCTCTCTCTCCCTGACCTTGAAGGAACTCCTTTCTCTGCTATTATTGCTCATCATTCTAGGAAATCCAACATCATCCTTTTGTGATTTTCAGCTTTAAAAAATACAAGGAGAGCTGACAGCTCCTCAGGCAAAAATCCTTCAAGCAAAGAAGTATGGAAAGCCTGCCTACTTTGTAAAATTAGTGGGCTCAGGGGTGGTGAGTATAGGGAAACTCTGAGAGCAAAGTGCACATTGATTTTTCCGAAACTATCCTACCAATGTTACCATTCTCCTTATCATCCAGACTCCGAACCCCACCTAATTCACTGATAGCCATTTAAATAGTTTTCACATCCAGTCATCAGCTGTCAAGTCCTCATTCAAAAGCCTTCCACAATCTGCACTTCCCGACTCCAGACCTTTACCTCACAGTTAGCCCCTGGCTCCCATTTCCTTCCTTCCCACTCCATTCCACCGCCCCCCCCCCAATCCTTTCTGCAAATGAGCAATAGGGTAATTTTCTTAGAAGACCACTTTAAACATTTCAGTGTCCTTATAAACTATTCAAGGCCCCTTATTGCCTGTAAGACAAGGTTCAGATTACTTAACCTGGCAGTCAAGGTCCTTTCCAATCCAGTCCTACCTAATCATAACTCCTTTCCTTCCTATAGAATCAACCCTCTGCTCAGGCCAACTGGTTTCCCTCCTCTTACTCTATCACTCTTCTCCTCCTCGACTGATATTTCCCTTCTCTGAGGCTTAGCACCAGCCCTTTCTATTCCACCCAGCCTTTCAATTCCAGGTCACCACTGTCCTTTCCCTTTTGGAACTCAAGCTGTTTATTATAGCTATGCCAAACATTTGGGCAGTCAACCCAGCTTGCTTTAGGAAGGTTTTATTTTGCTATTTAACTTTTCACATATGCATCTATGCTTCTCTCTCCATTAAGGCTATTGTTTTCCTACATATGCTGCGTAGACATTAGCCTCTACAGCTGCTCCAACCAAAGAGTTGTGTTCAAATAATATGGGAAAGGCAGCATGCTATGCCCCTCTCTAAAAGATTCAAATTTCACATTAGCATATGTAAAAAATCTAAAATGTCTTGTACCAATGAGACTGCTTAATTTCTGATTCATTTCTTTGCTTATTTTCTGATTCTTAAGTATCAAGAAAAGCTTTTTTGTCTTGTAACAATATTAGTATTTCTCAGAATTTAGTGCTCCTCAGAGAAGACTTTGGGAAGCATGGAATTGGATTGTAAAGTCCTGGCTCATCATTGTAGCCCTACCCTGGCACCTAGCCCAGTGCCCCAGCACTCAGTGGGTGCTCAGGAAGTATTCAAGAATTTGGTGAATGTTTTCCTCACTAGTTTAAACTCTTCTAAGAGTTTCTTTCTGTGCAGTCTTGAGAATGCTATTAAACCAATAAATAACCGTACTTCCATTTCTTATTAAATTTATTGGCTATAGACTCTGAAACTAATGGGATTTCTAAGTCCTCTATATGTTTCTGAGCCTGCCTGAGAAAGATAGTCTGTGCTCCTCCAGAGTGGGAACACAACAAGTTAACAAAATTTTCCACTTCTTAGTAGACCAGACCCAGGCTTTGCTCCTTGTCATTTAAATGTCTGCCTTATCATTTTATTTCACTTAGAGAAATGAGTCACAGAGAAGCTCCGGAGCCTTCTGGACTCCCGCAAAGGAACTGACCCAGAACTTCCATACAGATGAGTCCTATTTCGAGGTCTAATTTTTTTTTGCATGTGTGGGTTTGGATGTACTTTCTCCGCAGCATGTTGGATAGAAAAGCTAATGATTTGAATCTAACTCCAAGATAGCAAAAGAAAAATAACTACAATTATTTCAATAGCCTAAGTTGTGGTAGAGTTACTAGTAATTTGAAGCCTAAGTTTGATCTTGGGATTCAAAAATAATAGGAGATTTTAGAGACAATTGACAATAAGTTAGTGATTTTTTTTTTTTGAGTTAGAACTTTTTTTCTTAAATTTCTATTAATAGGTGTTATAAATATAAATATGTCCTATACACTATAGTATACATATTATTATATTATATAATATACAATATTTCACATATATATTTTAATATGTGTGTATATATTACAAAAATTCAACATATATAATCGAGTACATAGCAAAAACCTAACTCCCTCCCATCTCTGCTTCCTGCTAAGCCAGCCCTCCCGAGAGGCATCCCTTTCTAAAAGATGCTTTTCAAACCTTCTAGAGATAGTCTATGCATATACAACTACACATTTATGCAATTCCAGGTGTTATTATGCAATTTACACTTTTAACCTTGCCTCCTCCACTTAATATTGGAGACGTGTCCATTTAGTATATGGAGAGCTGCTTCTTTCTAGAGGCTACAGTGTATTTTGCTGTTTGGGAGTATCATCATTTATTTTATTTCCATATTGATAGACAATTTGTTTCCATCCTCTGATAGTATAGATTATTCTATAATGAACAGTCATATATATGTATATATGTATATATGTATATATATATATATATCCTTTCATAAATATAATAATTCTTAGATTTAGAAATTTTGGGATCAAGAGGCATACATGTTTTACATTTTTTAACATATATTTTTATTTATTTCAGAGGGAGAGGGAGAGAGAGATAGAAACATCAATGATGAGAGAGAATCATCGATTGGCTGCCTCCTGCACACACCCCACCGGGGATCGAGCCTGCAACCTGGGCATGTACCCTGACTGGGAATCGAACCGTGACTTCCTGATTCATGGGTTGACGCTCAACCACTGAGCCAAGGTAGCTGGCTATATTCTTAATTTTAATAGAGCCCATCAATTTGCTCTCCTTAGCAGTCATGCCATTTAAAATTCCACCCCCAATGTATGATAGTGCCATTCCCCATACCTTTAATACAGCATGCTATCTAAATTTCTTTTTAACTCTTTCCACTATAACATTGTCATAATCTAGATTTCTTACATAAGTAAAGCAAAGCATTTCTTTAGGTGTAAAACCTATAATGTTTCCTTCTCTATGAATTGTGCACATTCTTTGTCCAAGCTTCATTGGCTTATTTTCTTATTCTTGATTCATGAGAATCCTTGATAGACTGTCTTATATTGAAATAATTGACTTTAATGCCAGTGCTAGTTCCTGAAAGAGACGTTATGACTGCGATCTTTTCCAATGCGTCATTCTCTTCAACCCTGACTTTTTTTCAGATACAAGTTAGACTATTTCAGGGAAGACTGGTTTCCTTCCTTCCACTTCAGCTTCATAAAATTTTTTCCCACCGAAACAAGACCACACTTACATATTAGTGCATCCTGTATCACCTTTCCAAACTTAGCCAGTGGACTGAATAGACTTTCTTTTAGAAGCGGTGTGCTCTCATGACTTGTTTATGTTCAAGCAGAAGTAGGCTGCCTATCTGTCCCAGCTGGTGTGATTTATTCACAGCACAGCCCTCCCATTTCCTCTGGATCAGAGGTTATAAGTTGGCCAGTCAAGGGCCAAATGCAGCCACAATGTGTTTTACTTGGCCAGGATGGTATTTAGAAAATATGTGAATTAGTTGCCCACATTAAAGACAGTGGGTAATTTTACAGGAATATCTAGATTTCTGACTTTTTTGAAAAAACTACAAGATCTGGCAACACTGCACTACCACATGACAATTGACCGGAGCCTGCGGGTATACACATGCCTCTTTCATAGACCACGTGCTTCTGTGCTCTTAAACCAAGCCTGCCTCACTCTTTTTAAATTAATTTCAGAGAGGAAGGGAGAGGGAGAAAGAGATAGAACATCAGTGATGAGCGAGAATCATCTATCAGCAGCCTCTTGCACATCCCCCACTGGGTATCGAACCCAAACCCGGGGCAAAACCAGGAACCGTACTGTGTGAGCTTGTGGTTCATAGGTTGACAATCAATCCCTGAGCCACGCTGGCCAAGCAAGCCTGCTTCACGCTTTATGTCACCTGCCAGGCTCCTGAAGGTGTTTACCTTGTGACCTCTGATCATTTATTCCCACAGTTTTCCTCTCTCCCCTCAAGTAGAAGAAAAATAAAATCCCCTCAAGTGTCTTGTCTCGCTCATCCTCAGAGCTTTTCCACTCCTCCACCTGAGTCAGCCTTTCTCCCTTTCTTCTTTGAACAGCTATTTCCCTACATCCCACGGAGACTTTACTTGCACTTCGCATCGAGCCCTCACATTTCCCCTTTCAGCATTTCCCTTCGAGATGCAGTCTGTTCCCTAGGATGCCTTCCAGAAGAATTGGGGAAGATGGACGACCGCTTTACTAGGGCATGCATTTTAAAACACAGTTAAACAGACTTTAACAAAGTGTAGAGAAAGATGAATAAAAGCATATTTCCTTTGGGCACTAAGGATGCTTTAACACAGAATATTTTCTAGCATGGGGGAAGACTGACCCAGGATGGCTCGGCTCCTCTCCTTGCCTACTGCTTCTCATAGTTCAAGATCTTGTCAGCTTCCACCTGACCTATTGCCTCGGCTTCATAACTAATTTTCCTGCTGCTAGTCTTGATTCTTCAATTCTGTTCTCCAGAAATAATTTGCGAAAGTGTGAATCTTATTTCATCATTCCGCACCTTCCTTAAAAAACCTTCAATCAGCCCCCACCAGTGTGGCTCAGTGGTTGAGCATCGACCCCTGAACTAGAGGTCACAGTTTGATTCCTAGTCAGGGCACATGCCCAGGTTTTGGGTTCAATCCCTCCCCAGTGGGGGGCATGCAGGAGGCAGCTGATCAATGATTCTCTCTCATCATTGATGTTTCTATCCCACTCTCCCTCTCTCTTCCTCTCTCTAAAATCAATAAAAAAATATTTAAAAACAACAACTGCCCTGCTGGCATGGCTCAGTGGTTGAGCATAGACCTATGAACTAGGAGATCAAGGTTTGATTCCGGCAGGGGCATATGCCTGGGTTGCAGGATCCATCCCCAGTTGGGGGGTGGGGGGCAGTAAAGGGTTGGGAGGGGAGGGGGAGGAGGGGAAGGGGACGTGCAGGAGGCAGCTGGTCAATGATTCTCTCTCATATTAATGTTTTTTTTTATCTCTCTCTCTCCCTCTCCCTTCCTCTCTGAAATCAATAAAAATATATATTTAAAACAAACAAAAAACCCCCACAACTCTCCCTGTGATTCTTATGCATACCTAAGTTGGAGAGGCCCTGCTAAGGAAGTCTGCATGGCCTAGATAAGGAAATTACATTTACTCTGAGACTGGGAAAATGAGTATAAGTAGGTAAGATGCAAGAGGGGTGGGAAAAGATTATTTCAGACCAAGATCTAGTCCAAGGAAGCCAGATTTATGGCAGAAACCAATAGTATGCGGGAAACAGTGCTTAGAGATGAAAAATCTTAGAAGGAACAACGAGAAATTAGAAGGTGGTATAATTGGCCTCTATGAGTTCTGATAAAAAATAAGGTGAGGTTGAAGATTAGTCAATTTAGTGACTAACCTTATACTAATCTTATAGTAGCCTGGTTGCAAGAGCAAATTCATAGCTGATAGAGGACAGAAACCAGTGAAGCTTCTTCAAAGAAAACGAGGACCCAGATTGAGCCTCAGTGAACATTTGCTGTCTGCGTAAATGAGAACCGCTACTCCCATTCCTTCCCTCCCCACCCCCTCAAACCCTCACCCCCACTCCCGGAAGGAGGCATGCTGAACCTAAATAATGTAGTCTGGTCTAGAGTTCTTCCTGGCCTTTCAAGGGAGCATCTGTTAATAGGTGGCCTTGCTCCTTTTTTATGCTGTTTGGGGCCTGGGTGGAAAGTCTGTTCTGCCCAGTGATGGGGCTCAGTTGACTGGCCAGTGAAAAAATAGGTTTCAGTGAGGATTCAGACCACACTATCCCTGAGACAGTGGATGTGCCTGATTTAACGGGGCTGGTGTGCCTGCAGCTCATACTGGGAAATGGAATTGTGATTAGTAGGAGTCATATCTACCCATGATAGTGGGATCATTTTATTTTATTTTTTAAGATTGAGTGGCCCTGGATATCTCTGACCATCCAGTAGTATTACTGGAGACTAAGTAACAGACAGGATTTTGCCCGGGAAGAAAGGATGAATCCAGGGAGTGAGACCTCTCACTGTTGATGAGGGTGGGGTGTTTCCAGGGGTAGTGGGTAAAGAGTTACAGGAGACCCAAGGAAGAAAGTGCGTGGGGCGGGGGCTTAAACCTGAGGGCAAATTAGCTAAGTGAGCAGTGGGAGAGAACCAGAGGGAGGACCTCATCCTAGAGAAAGACCTAACTCCTCAGGTCCTGTCCTCTGAAACTTGAAATTGGTGAGAACGTTAGCCTCACAGAATGAAGGGATCAACGCCAGAGGGAATTAGCATGAAGGAGCTCCTTCCCTGCAACCTCCTCTGAAATGGACTCACTGTTCAGTACGTTCATGGGTTCATGTCTGCAAAGCCTGGTGCGGAGGCTGCAAAGGCACTGCCCGCCTATATCCTCACTGGACCCAGAGGAGAGGGTGCATACCTGTGTCTCTCACTCAAAGGGCTGAGATTGGAGGTTTTGCATAAGCCGTCCATTGGGAAAAGAGATGCCAGGCAGAGCTGGAGGAAGGAGCACTCCTACCAAGGTGGATAAACTTAAGGAAAGTGTAAAAACCAAACCTTTCTTTACCCCAAAGTTTGGACAAGCTGCCTTCTGAAGGACAATGGGGGAGGCTGGACATCCTGGGAGCAACGGATTGCCCCGTCTCCAGGAAGAGGACTCGTGGCATCCCAGACCAACACCGATTCATGTCCGAAAATGCAGAGCACAATCCTGAAGGTTTGGGGCTGGAGTTCGTGCCTCATATCTCCTCCTGGCTAGAAAATTGGTGAGCAACCCTATCTGAGCCGTCGATATATGCCCAGCTGGTGTGATTTATTCAGAGCAGGAGGGCATTCTGGACTCTCCAGGTGCAAAGGAGAAGGCACTTGTTACTCTGGGCTGCTTGCAGGCCTAGTGGTTTGTGGCTGCTTCATTTTTAATCAGTGACTTTCCCTGGGGCAGTCCCCTTGGTAAATTCTAGAATCTTCTCCTTTTTTACTGCTAGTCCCTACCCCTGCCAGGGGCAGATTCTTTACCCCCAAGTAGGGTTGCCAGATAAAATCCAGGACACTCCATTAACTTTAAATTGCAGATAAATAATGAATACTTAAAAAAAAAGGATGTATGTCCCAAATATTACAAAAATGTCAAATTTAAAGGATATCCTGTATTTTATTTACTGAGCCCTACCTCCAAGAGACTCTCTAAGCGGGCAGATACCTGATTGGGTTCCCGTGAGCAGTTGGTTTTGGTCCTTTTTTCTACTTTGAGATTGCCCAGTGATCAGCAATTTTATTATACGTGAACATTTTCTGTGCGGTGTTTAAGAAAATGGGAGAGAAATAAGTGACTATTTCTCTATTCTGCATTTTTTTTTGGTGTGTGTTCTTGCCTAATATGGCAAGCAGTTCAGTATGAAAACTGAGAAGAGAATTACAGGACTATGAGTTATCCATAAACCCTTCCCCACGTCTTAACTCTGCAGTATTGGGATGTAAACTAGAGGTAGACAAGGAGAGGGTAGATGATACCAAGGTGATGTGATGTGAAACTGTCAAAGGGGACTGTTTTCCGACCACCTCGCACACCACAAACCCCTCTCTTGGTTAGTTGTGAGGGGCTTTTCATAGCACCGGCACTGTAGTCTCATTTTGAGAAAGCAACTTGCCCTTAGCCAGAGTGAGAATTAGATAAATGACTGCCTTCACAGATTATTAATGACTGAACGTCTCTGCCTGGAGGTTTTTGAAACTTTGACGAGTGAAAACTGCAAAAACAGTCACTTAAGTGCTGCCCGCAATTTTCTACCTTATAGGAAGCGGAGATTTCCACAAACCTCTCAGAGTAGAGTCTCCCTTTTACTATAGAACCATCAGAGTAGTCTCCCTTTTACTACTGCTTCTTGGTGAGAAGTGTCAAGTTACCACGAACACGAATGTTAAACAACAACTAGGAACTCACGGTTCTGTTGGAAATGACACAGTGCTGTGGTTGCTGGAGTCAGAGCTGTCCCTCTGCATACTTTCTTTGGTGTTGGGATTGCTTACAGAAGCTGAGACTCTGGGTAGAGAAAACAAAAGAAAAGAATGAGATCCAAATCTCATGCTAGAGGAACCGGATGGAATCTGGCACAACCCAGCCCATAGCCATCCCATGCACCCTGTCACTTGAGACTGAATTACACAGAAAGTATCAATGGACTCATGTAATGATAGTAGTGTCATGGTGAAGCACATAGGGCAAGGCCACCCTCTAGTGGTAGGGGTTGGGATTGCTCCTTAAGAAAGAAATTCCCCGTCAATCACCCAAAAAGGATAATTATATCAGAATTGGGTTAAACCCCAAATAAGGGTGCCTTAAATACATAAGGGTTTGTTTCTCTTTCTAAAAGAAAGTCTAGAAGTAGTCAGAGCTGTGAGGGTGGCTCTTTGGTTCTTAAGGACCCAGGCTTCCTTCTATGTTTCTGTTTAATTAGCCTTAATGAACAGCTTCTGTTCTCAGGGTCGCAGGGTGGCTGCTAGAGTTCCAGCCATCATCTCTACAGTGCAGCCTGGGAAGAGGAAAAATGGCAGAGGAAAAAGTAGGGTGTGTGAATGTATGTGCTTTAAGGTGAGGGCTCCCAGCTGATTCTCCTTAAACAGCCTTTCTGAAGTCCCCCAGACACTTCCAACGCTGGCTGAGGAATTGAGAAACAGTCTTTTCCCCGGGCACTTTGCCACCCTAAGACAGTGGGGGTTTTATTACTAAGGAGGCAGGAGGATGGATATTGGGGGCAGTAGACACCCGAGAGGTCCTCTCTCTCTCAAAGCCTCTTGGCAGTTGGGCCTGAACCTTCTGTGAAGGGCACGAGCTAGACTCTGCCTCACGGAGCCAAGGCCAGGCACCGGGAGCCCTGAGCATGGCTGGGAGGTGTGCTTCAGGGAGCTGCCTCTGCCAGCAAATGAGATGCCTCTCAAGGCTGAGCTTTCCTTCCATTGTCCTTACACCCTCCAGGAAGCTTTGTGACTCTCCTGCTGGGCTGTGGGAAATGAAGGTGGGGTGGGAAGGTACTCCTGCCTGGAACTGAGGGGAGCAGGAGGGCAGAGTCTGCTCTCCCAAAGCTAGAAGGGTGGCGTCTGTCCCCTGACAGAGAGTGGCTGCCCAGAGCTGCCAGAGACTCAGAGCCCTTACCATGTAGCAAAACCCCAGGAATGTGATATGCACAATAGATACCCAAGTAACGTTGGTTAAAGGAGTCAATCAGTGTGTGTGCATATATTTACTTATGTTTATATTTACTGTTTTTCTATTTAGGGCAGCAGAATATTTAATGCAATCCTCAGTTTGATCCACTCTGTTCAGATTTATTTGTTAAAATACCTAAATAATTTCTTTAACTTGGGACTTTATACACACACACACACACACACACACACGGATTTATTAGGGATATTGCCACTGAGAATAACTACAATTTATAGACACAATAAAAGAATTTGTTAGCAATATTGTTGAGAATAACTAAATCTACAACATGGGAGGAACTATGCTTCCCCAACAGTTAAATATACAACAAACCATGACTATTTTATAGTGTATTTAGGTATTAAGGGTAAGCTAGGGTTTGTTAAGAAACAAACACATCAACAAAAACAAGTCCCAAATCTCAGAGCCTTACCACAGTGGTTCATTTCCTAGGCATGTCAACCTCCTCCACGCTGTTTGTGCCACCTCACATGTTGCCTCCAACATCACTGAAAGATCCCCAGTCCTTTCACTCTGCCCACGTCCCATTGGTGACCCCCTGCCAGCTAGGAAATGTAGTGGAATCCCAGGTCTGCAGGGAAGGAGGGTCTGAGGAGGAGGTGAACATGCAGAACATCTCCAAGGGAATGCTCTGGAGTCTGCATCTACGGAAGGGAGGATTAGGCAGAGTGACGGGTCAAGCCTCAGTACAGTCACCTCAGGAGCCTTAGCTGACTTTGTGGGGAGTTCTAAAGATGGGGTAATTTTAGGGCTCCCGAGTTTGGGTAAAAGGGCTAGACATTTGTACCCCCGCATCAGTCAGTCACTAGATCAGGCCGTCCTGAGTGAGGCAGCTCAGCCAAGGCAACTCCAGAGAGGACTGACACTTGGGGCTGTGTGGGGAGGCTGGAGAATAAGTCCTGCTTTTATCTGAGGTGGGTTCTGGGGAGCCCATCACAGCACCCCCAGGGAGCACGTAGTCTCTTCCAAGCAGACACATCTGCACAGATCACATGTGAACCTTCTTTCATCATCCTGGCTTTGCACCAATCACTGGCTTGACCTGTGAACCATACCAGTTGTCTCCACTAGCAATTCCACTGAGCGTGGGGATAAAGCACATTCTTCAGGCTCACTGCTCTCGCTGTCCCGCTGGCTACGGCACAGACTCGGGCACTGCTGAACCCTCCCAAAAGGCCTTCTGAAAGATTCCTGCTGCCCCCTTAACCAAAGCACAGCTTCTCATCTGCGCCCTGTCTTTGCCAAGCTGTCTCTTTTTGAGCTGCCTCTGGCTATGGTGGGCCAGGACCCTTCCAAGGAAAATCATCTCTTTCAGGGTGGACTTCATGCTCAGCATTATCGAACATCTACTCCTCCAGAAGAGGTCAACATACTGGATTTTCCCGTGTAACCATTTTATCCCCCACTATACACTGGTTACACTGGAAGCAGCATGGCCCTGTTGAGGAGCACCTGTGTAAATTCAGAATGTTTATCGAGTCTCCTGGGGGAGAGGATGTTGAGCCAAATCCTCATGTTCCAGAGGATGCTGCCAGGAACCCACTTTTACTTGATCAAACCACATTCTTTCTGTGGAGACACAATCATGCCTGGCTTTATTACAAAGCACTTTATACATGACAACTTAATTTTTACAACCATCCCATGCAAAACTACTGTTATCTTTCCTGATGTACATATAATAAAATGAAGGCACAACTGGAGAACTTGCCCAAGGCTACATGAGGTAAAAATGGTAGAACTGGTATTGAACCCCAGTTAGTTTGACTGCAGAGTTTGGGCTCTTAATCACTGCCATACTGCTCGTCAATGTCCAGGGTTTCTTAAAACTCAGGTTCCAGGGGGTGGGCCCATCAATCAGCAAGGGATGTTTGCATGGAATGTACTGATCATTGAATGGACGGAAGTCCAAGGCCTGTGTGGAAAGCCCCAAAGGGGATTAAGCCCTAGCCAGGAACTCCCTTCACAAGCCAGAAAAATGAATTCAATAAGAGTGAATTGACGGAGGGGGGGTTCCCCATGAAAAATTAAATCTAGTATTAAATATAAATGTATGGATTTTGGTTTTTTCATTAATTAATTTTATTTTCATTTTAGAGGGTGTTTATTAAAGCTGGAGACAGTGAAATAAGAAAGGGCTTAGCACAGAAGAAGCAACAAGAGAGCCTAGGCTGGGCCGCCCTAGCTCTCTGGGAAGTCAGAGGAAAGGGGGCCTTGGGGACAGGTTCAGGGGACTAGCCTGCGATGAGCTGCTGTTGCCCATTGCTCCCCAGGTTGCAAGTCTTGCGGGGTCCCTTAGAGTTCAGGAGATGTGTGCCTGTGGGGAAAAGTGGGGGAAGAAGAGAGCAAAGGGGATGGTGGGGGCTGCTTCCCAGAGGGAGAGCCGACTTGGGTACGTTTAGCATGGGACCACTTACGAGTAGCTGGTGTGAACATGCATTGTGGTCTGAGAAGCAATAAAGCAGCAAAATAAATTAAATTTGGAGGAGAGACAGCCACTGCTATTTGTGGTGGGGCGGGGTAACTAGAGTGGAACTGCCCCCACCACTGTGCAGCCCACAGTGTCTCTCCCTGCTGAGAGGCGGACAGGCAGCTAAGGCCTCCGCACCCTCACCATCTCTGTTTGCACACGAAGCCTACCTGTCTTCAGAGAGACTCCAGGCTACAAGATGGCCTCTTCTCTCTTAAGTAACCTGCTGAGAACTGGGGGAAACCTGATAAAAATGCTGGACAAATGGCTCCTTCACCTGCAGGTGCGACGACGGGATGGCCTTTCTCCACACCACGTTACCTGGGAAATGGGCTGGAGGGAAGCCTAGGGCCATGTTTCTGCAACAGGAATTCTAACCTGCCACATCGGCTCCAGTGTCAGGATACAAATAGCCACAATGAGGCCATGGACCAACTTAGCAAGTCCTGCCTGGTGATGAAATGTGCTTGCTTGCAGTAGGCGGGGTCTGGAGGTGATCGGGCCTGACAGCTCGACCTCCAAACCGCATTTTCCATGTGTCAGGAAAATGAACACCGTGTCCACTGCACATGGTCTCAGCAATTAGACCTTTGTTAATACCGCAGAGCAGCTGGAGCTAGAAATAGTCTTCAAGGGCTCACATTCTTTCAACATACAAATTTCAAGAGTGGTGGCAGCTGCTGGGGTCGGGCTTATTCATCTTGGGCCCAAATTCTCATACTCCTGACCCCACGTTTGGGGCTCCAACAAAATATGGCCGCAAAGCTCTGTTCTGAAAAATCAGACCCTCCTCATTAAATGAAGTGTCTTCTCCTCCTGCCTCATTTGACCCCTCCATGGCCACTGGTTTGGGTCTCAAAAAGGAACTTTCCTTTCTGTATTTGGGGTTTTGTTTCTCCCCGGGTGGGAGCGTTGTAGTTCATAAGTCTCTTACTGCTGTCCACACTCCACCCAAGGTTTCTCCCTGTGCTGGTCTGGACTTGGTAGGAAGACTAGACTCCTCTTATCAATGTTGAGCAGACTAAACTGCCTGCCCAGTGAGAATCCTTCTGTGGCTTCTGCCTCAGTTTCTCCTAGGCATGCCCTCTCCTGGGGCGTGGCTGATTTTCATTATAGGATGACACTGGGTCTTTAGATCTACTCTCTTGATCTGGCCTCATCAATTGCATCCCAGTGCTTGTTCTCTGCATTGAATGAAACATTTCCAGGAAGACAGACCTGATGAGCACCCTGGTCACTCCAGACCATTCATTTTCCCATGTTGCTCCAGAGAAAGCAAGGAGAAGGCTGTAAAGTTAACTTGTTTTTCTCCCTGTCAAAGGATGAAAGACAACTTATCTTTCAGGAATGAGTCTAATGCCGTCTCCTCCAGCAAGTGCCTCCATGTAATGCATTTGTTTTCTCCACTTCTATGAAGTCCTGTCATATTAAATACATACTGTTCCGGGTTAAACTGTGTTGGAGTCCTAGCTCCTCGTACTTCAGAACATGCCCTTATTTGGAGGTAGTTTCTACAGAGGTTTAGAGTGGGTCCAATTCCAATATGACTGGTGCCCTTAACAAAAGGGGAAATTTGGGTCAGAGACATACATAGAGGGAAGATGATGTGAGGAGACACGAGGGGGACACAGCCAGCTACAGGTCAAGGAGAGGGGCCAGGAACAGTCTTGTCCTCACAGACCTGAGAAAGAACCAACCCTGCCCACACCCTGATTTCAGCATTCTGGTCACCAGAACTGTGAGACGATAAATTTGCTGTTCAAGCCGCCGAGTTTACAGTTCTAAGAAACTAGTACAGGCACACTGCCTTTTGTTTTCTACATTTTTTTTCTTTCAAATTTTTTTAAACAGAAAAGTATAAAGAAGAAAATATACTGGGAAAAAAATGTTTACAGTCTCCCTGTAATTGTGTGTGTGTGTGTACAGAATCTGCTCCTCAGAAGCAGGGTATCAACCTTAATCCCCGGGCAGTGGAAGGTGGTATGGGCAATGGTGGTGGAAGCCCCTAGATCTGATTTAGTTCCCAGAGGAAGAAAAACTGAAAACAAAGGAGGAGTTACTATACAGACAGGCCAGGAACCATCTATCAAAAAGATAAAAAAATTCTGAAATTGTTGCCTTTTAAAAATGTAGTTTTGCCTGGCCAGGGTGGCTCAGGAGTTGAGCGCGGACCCAGGAACCAAGAAGCTGCTGGTTGGATTCCTAGTCAGGGCACATGCCCAGGTTGCGGCTTGATCCCCAGGAGGGGGCATATAGGAGGCAGCCGATTGATGATGCTCCTCTCATCAATGTTCTATCTCTCTATCCCTCACCCTTCCTCTCTCTCTAAAAATCAATAAAAACATAAAAAGAAAAAAGAAAGAAAGAAAAATAATATAGTCACACCCCAGCTGGTCTGGCTCAGTGGATAGAATGTCGGTCCAGAGAGTGAAGGGTTCTAGGTTGGATTCTGGTCAAGGGCATGTACCTTGGTTGCAGGCTCGATCCACGGCCTTGGTCTGGGTGCATGCGGGAGGCAATCAATTGCTGTGTCTCTCTCACATCAGTGTTTCTCTCTCTCTGTCTCTCCCCACCCCTCCTTCCACTCTCTCTTAAAGAAACAAAACAAAACAAAAAACGATGGAAAAATATCCTCAGGTGAGGATTAATAACAACAACAAAAAAGAATGTAGTCTCTAAATATATGAACCACAAATAACCAGAACTACGAAAAATCTAGAAATCCAATATCATAGTGAGATATTTTAATACAATGCCCTATATTAAGTAGCTCAAGCAAACAAAATTATTAGTAAACACGTAAAAGATTTAAACAACACATCTGTTACCTTGAACATAGATAGCATTCTTGTTTGAAATAGATGGAGAATACACAATAAACTTATTTTTGAATGACTACATACTTGGCCACAAAGTAAATATCTAAAAGTAGTGAATCAATATCATACAGACCACATTCCCTTTTAAAATGCTATTAAATTGGAAGCAAATTACAAAAACGTAACTAAAAAAGGAACCTATGTTTGAAAATTTTAAAACACTTCTAAATTATTAATGAGTCAAAATAGAAATCATAATAGAAATTTAAAAATATCTAGAGCTGAATGACGAGGGACAAATGGCCCATAGAAATTGAAAAAAACAGTACTTCAGAGAAAAAATAACAGATAAACACATACACCCAAAAAGCAGAACTTTTGAATATTAGTGAACACATCTAGAGAAAGAAGTAGATAAAGTAAATGTGAACTCAAGAAGAAACAAAGAAAAAAGATACAGATAAGAGCAAAAACTAATGAAACAGAACATAATTGAGATGGCCAACAAAGGCAAAAGATCAGGCAAAAAGGGGAAATGCTACAAATGAACCATACTGGGAAAGGAAAAGAAGATGTAACTATAGATATAATATAAATTTACGAAGTCATGAGACTACTATGTCTGATGTTATTATAATATCATTAAATTTTTAGATGAAATGGGAACGCTTCTAGAAAATATAACTCAAAAAGAGATAGAAAAGCTGAACAGACATATGGCCTTTTAAATATTTAATCAGTAAGTTAAAATCTGTCCACAAAGAGTTGACACCTCAAACAGTTTTATAGGTAAGTACTGGTATTACCAATTTTCAAGGAAAACTGAATTCCGACCTTAAGCAATCTTTTCCAGAAAACAGAATGAGGAGAAAACTTTTAATTCATTATATGATATTAATATAACCTTAACAACAAAAACTGGAAAAGACATTACAAAAAGAAAAAATACAGGTAAATCTCATTTATAAACAAAAAACCCCATAAAAATTGGAAATCAACATGTTAACTGAATTTAATAGTGTTAAAAATAACATATCATAATCAAAAAGTTAATGCTTAATAACATAAAAACTATTGATATAATGTTACATAGATGATAAAGAAGAAAAAACATGATCACCTCAAAAGATGCAGGAAATGCATTTGATAAAATTTAATGACCATTTATAACTGAAATTTCTTAGCATACTGGGATAAAAAGAATAACCCAATAAAGTTTGTCTACTATTAATCTACAGTAAAAGTTATACTTGGTGCATCTCCAAAATAATTCCACTCAAATTCAGGAACAAGGCAAGGATGACGACCATCAAAAGTCTCTAATCAATATTAGTCTGTAAGTCCTACCCAATGAAGCAATGACAAGACGAAGTAATAAAATGAAAAATATTCAAAATAAAAAAATAAAAGTAGCTTTATTTGTGGGTGCTATGATTATTTTTAAAAATCCAAGAGGAGAGAAGGAATAGGCAACTATTCCAAGAAATGAGGAGATGTATAAGTTACCTCATTTAAACAAGACTTTAAAAATGGTTCCTAAGCACCTGCAAACTATTGTTAGAAGATGTAACTTTTAAAAATATACTATTTACAGTTGTAGCAAGTACTATAAAAGCCTCATAATATAGCTAATGAAAATGTGTGAAATATTTACAGGGAAAAGTACAAATATATATTAAACAATATAAATGCATCATTTTTCAAGAGGACCCTCAGTAGAGAGATATGCCACATTTCTGGTTAAGACGTCTCAACATCGTACAAATGGCAAAATTTTTCAAACTAAATATTCAGATGCACTTTCTTTATCAATCCCAATAGGTATCTTAAATAAATAAATAAATAAATAAATAAATAAATAAATGTGTGTATTTAGGATTATGTATATGTATATGTATGTATATATAATACATACATACATATATGTGTGTGTATATATATAATAGCTAATCCTAAAATATTGGAAGGGTCAGGGCTAATGAAAGTCAAAACATTTGTACCTGTAGTCAACAATACTGTATTGTATACTTGAAATCTGCTAAGAGTAAATCTTACATGTTTTCAACACACACACACACACATAAATGGTAACTATGTGAGGTGATAATGTGTTAACTCATTATTATGGTAATCATTTTGAAATATATACATATATAAAACAAAATATATACATATATTAACATCACATTGTACACCTTAAACTTAAAATGTTATCTGTTAGTTATATCTCAACAAAGCTGGAAAACAAACATTTGAGGACAAGAATGAGGGGAATCACTGCACCAATTACTAAATATACCTATTAGCTATAAGAATGTTGAAATTATGGTACCGTGGAGGAATAGACAAATGGGCCAACAGAGTGGTAGAGAGAGCGGAGGAACTGACCCACTCGTATATGGCAGTTTGTATTTAACAGAAATGGCATTTCTAATGCTGGGAAAGTCTGGACTATCCATATGAGGTGCTGAAACATTTAACTTTCTATTTGGAAAAAGATAAAATTAGATCCCTATTTCACCATAGAAGCCAAAGTAAATTCCAGATGGACACAATTTAAATGTGAAGAGCAAAACTTTAGAATTTTTAGAAAACAATATGGGATAATATCTTGGGTAGAGAGTTATGAACAGATTTATTAAATAAAGAACAAATACCCACAAACCTTAAAAAGATTTATGATTTGACTACATTAAATTTAAAAATTTATTCATAGCAGAGGATAACATACACAAAATAAAAAAGCTAGATCCAGTTTGGGAGAAGATATTTGCAATTCAAATAATAACTTCAGAATAAATACAGAACAATTACAAATGTATAAGAAGAAAGGGTAACCCAGGGTTTTTTTTTAAAGAACAAAGAATTAGAACTGGTATCTCTCTCCTCTTCTCCCTTTCCCCTCTTCTCTCTGTCTCTCACAGCTCCCCCCGAAATTGACTAGTAAACATACAAAAATTCTTAAGCTTATGAGTACGCAGGGATATGTAAATTAGGATAATAAAATGTGTTTTACACCTATCCGATTAAGAAATTTTAGTCTCACAAGTGATGGTGAGAATGCAGGAAACTAGGAATTTCTAATCTGGCAGGAACATGAATTGGTACAACCACCAGAAGAGCAGTTTGTCAGTACTGAGAAAAGTGAAGAAGTGCATTCCCTACTACTTAGTGATTCCACTTCTCAATGTCAATGCTAAAGAAATTATATCACGTGTACAAACATACATGCACAGCATGTTCACTGCAACAACAACAGCAAATATAAACTGTGGTATATTAAGCTGCAGTTAAACGCGTGATTTTCTTAATCAGATGGACAGAGGACCTGAATAGACGTTTCTCCAAAGAGGACGTACAGATTGCCAACACACATGAAAAGATGCCCAACGTCACTATGCATCAGGGGAATGCAAATTAAAACCACATTGTGATATCACATCTGTCAGAATGGCTATCATGAATAAATCAGCAAATGTTGGCAAGGATGTGGAGAAAAGTGAACCCTTGTGCACTGTTGGTGGGACTGTATATTGGTACAGCCAATATGGAAAACAATATGGAAGATCCTCAAAAACCTAAAAACTGAACGACCATATGACACAGCAATTCCACTTCTGGATATTTATCCAAAGAAATCCAAAACACTAATTGGAAAAGATATGTGCATCCCTATTGCAGAATTATTTATAGTAGCCAAGATACAGAAGCAACCCAAGTGTCCATCAATAGATGAATGAGTAAAGAAGATGTATTCATTGCCTGGCCAGTGTGGCTCAGTGGTTGAGCATCAACCCATGAACCAGGAGGTCATGGTTTGATTCCCAGTCAGGGCACATGCCTGGGTTGCAGGCACAATCCTCAATGGGGGGTGTGCAGGAGGCAGCCAATCGATAATTCCCTCTCATTATTGATGTTTCTATTTCTCTCTCCCTCTCCTTCCTCTCTTTCAAATCAATAAAAACATGTTTTTAAAAAATATATTTAAAAAGATGTGTACATATACACAATGGAATACTATTCAGTCATAAAAAGAATGCGACAACACAGATGGATCTAGAGCAGCAGTTCTCAACCTGTGGGTAGCGACCCCTCTGGGGGTTGAACGACCCTTGCACAGGGGTCGCCTAAGACCATCGGAAAACACATATATAATTACATATTGTTTTAATTATGTTCAATTTGTAACAATGAAAATACATCCTGCATATCAGATATTTACATTATGATTCATAACAGTAGCAAAATTACAGTTATGAAGTAGCAACAAAAATAATTTTATGGTTGGGGGTCACCACAACATGAGGAACTGTATTAAAGGGTCGAGGCATTAGGGAGGTTGAGAACCACTGATCTAGAGGATATTATGCTAAGTGAAATAAGTCAAACAGAGAAAGACAAATACCTATGATTTCACTTATATGTGGAGTCTAAAAATAAAGAACTAAACAAACTCATGGATAAAGAGAACATTTTGATGGTTGTCAGATGAGAGGGACATTGGGAAAATGGGTGGGAAGGTGAAGAGATTAAGAAATACAAATTGCCAGTTATAAAAAGTGTCATGGGGATGTAAAGTACAGTATAGGGGAAATTGTTAAAACATGGTTATAACTACTCATGGTGACAGATGGGTGATCATTTGTAAGTTATATAAATGTCTAATCACTGTTTGCACACCTGAAACTAATATAATGTTGTATGTCAACTGTAATTGAAAAACAAATTTTAAAAAATTAAAATGAATAAATAGGTCTACATTCTATCCATACAATATAAGTCTCTAAAATATACTGTTGAGTAAGAAAGTCAAGTTGCCAAAGAATATAAACAATATTATGCCATTTATGTCAATGGATGCATATAAAACAATAGTAAATGGTGTTTTGCATGTACATAGTGAAGGCACAGAATCATGCATGGGAATAGCACATATGAACTTAGGCTGAGGTATCTCTGCAGAGGGAAGGAGAAGGGATGTGAGTGCAAAGGGATGGTTTAGCTGGTTTTATCTTTTTGTCTTTCTTTTGTTGTGAATGACCTAAAGTAAATATGGAAAAAATGTTAACAGCTGTTAACCTGAATGGTAGGCATATGGTTGTCTGTTTTATTTTCTTTATCTTTCTATATGTTTGAAATATTTCTTAATTTTAAAAATGAAAATATAGAAATATTTTTTAAAGAGCTGAAAAACAATTCAAGTATTTTCCCTCTGATCTTCTTCAATGCAGTAAACACTGTGCAACTCTCATGGGCCAGGAATGGGAGAGTTAGTTGTCAGAGACGTGGTCCCAAATTCAAGGCCTACATTTCCTAATGGGGAGAAAGATAACAATTATTCCTTATCCTTTTAGGTAGCTGCCAATGACAAAAACAAGCTGCAGTTTTTCATTTGAGCTAAATATAAATGCAACAAGGAAAGACCCAAGTGAAGGGCTTTCCTCAGGGCCACATGCTTGGCTGTCATGCCCACAAATGGCAGTCACAAGTTCCCTTTGACTGCCAAGATGTCATTGGATGGTGGTGCCTATCTTTGCGCGTGTGGCATAACCAGGGCTGCTGGACTCTAGATCATTTCACAGACTGTGTCTGCAGAGCCATGCTCTCCCCAGTCCACCTGGATAATTGGCTTATTGGGATAGAAAGATTAAAAAATGGAGCTCACACCCAGCCGGTGTGGCTCAGTGGTTGAGTGTTGACCTATGAACCAGGAGGTCACAGTTCGATTCCCAGTCAGGGCACATGCCCAGGTTGTGGGCTTGATCCCCAGTGTGGGGCTGCAGGAGGCAGCCAATCAATGCTTCTTTCTCATCATTGATATTTCTCTCTCTCTCCTTCTCTGAAATCCATAAAAATGTTTTGCTTTGTTTTGTTTTTCAAAAAAGAAGCTCACCATGGAGAAAGTGGTTGCCAAGGGTTGGGGCGGGGGAGGGTGCATAGGCAAAGCACAGAGGGATTTTAGGGCACTAAACCAATTCTGTATGATACCATGATGCTGGATATGTGGCATCATACATTTATCCAAAGCCATAAAATGTACCAGAGTGAACCCTAATACAAACTATGGACTTCGGTTAATTATGATGTAACAATGTAGGTTCATCAATTATAACAAATGTTCCACTCTGGTGGGGGATGTTAATAATGAGGGAGTCTATGCACGTGTGGGGATGGGGGTATATGGGAAATTGCTGTATCTTTCTCTCAATTTTGCTGTGAACCTAATACGTACTGCTTTACAAAAATAAGTCTTTTTAAAAAAGAGCACAGAGTCTAGTGGGGAAGACAAATATGAAGATCAAGACATACGGTCCATAAAAGGGGTAGAAACAATAGGCTAAAAGATTTGGGGATGTGGGAAGAAAAGAGATTTTCTTGGAATCAACAGAATTTCAGATCAGCCTTACTTCTAGTCAATGAGTATGTGCCATTCAAATCCCTATCTGAAGGGTAAAATGGTGTCATCCCAAATTGCTGTTGGCAGAGGATGCTTTATGGAGTTGACATAGGAATCTACCAATTAGGCTTAAACCCTATTCCACTCCCCTCCTTACCCACCCACCCCAGGTCATTGCATGCCTGAGAATGTTATTCAGCATAGACCATATACCACCAAGGTGACTGCGGACAGAATATGGTGAGTTACAGGTGTAGAAAGGAAGAAAAAGAGACAGGAGAGACAAAGAACAAGTTCTAGTAGTAGCAGGCAACATGCAAAAATTACTAGTGTTTCATCATAAAGGCCTGAATCAAGAAGTAGGTTTCCCAGCTGAGACCTGGCTACATCCAGCAAACGGATGGCAAAAAAAGACCTGGAGGCCTCCTCACTTTTAGGTAAACATAAACTACAAATTGAAAGCAGAATGTACTAGTATGTCCCCCAGAGTTTGCTTATGATTCTGTGGTAGGCTAAATAATGGCCTCCAGATATATCCCTGCCTAATCCCAGAATCTGTGAATGTGGCTTTTTATGGCCAAAGAGACTGCCGGTGTGTGATTAAGTTAAGGCTCTTGAGTTGAGGAGATCATCTTGGATTATCCAGCTGCACCCTCAGTGCAATCACGTGGAGGGGCAGGGAGAGATTGGACACAGAAGAAGGTACTGTGAGCACTGAAGCAAGAGGCTATATTGCTGGCTTTTAAAATTGAGTAAAGGCCGCTGGCCAACAAATGCAAAGAATTCAGCTCTAAAAGCTGGAAAATGTAAGAAGCTGGATTCTCCCCTGGAGCCTCCAAAGGAAGGAGTCAGGCCTGCCAACACCTTGACCCACTGAGATGGACTTTGGGCTTCTGATCCATCACGTTTGTTGTCATTTGTGACAGCAGCATAGGAAATACAGATTTCTTTATTGTTTCCTATGACTGCTGTCACAAACGACAACCAACTATGATCTATCTTGATCAAAGAAGACTTCTAGGCATTTTGATATGGAGAAGCTGATATCCATTGGATAACAAGAGTCAAGATTCTGCCCCGAAAGAAGCCAGGGGCAAGGGGAGTGATACTCTGGGGCGAAGATTTGCATGTAGGTAGTTACCTGGGAGTGCTCTGGGGAAGGGTGCTGTACAGGGTGAGGGAAGCAGGCTTGGGCAGAGGGTAAAACTGTACTTTGATGCAGTAGCACAGAGTCCCAGCAACCCCACAGGGAGCTCTGGATTTGGGGTGGCCCTGCAAAGATGTCCTGAATTGAGCAAGGGGGGCAATCCTTTGCACCCCCACCTTGACCAGTCGTCAGATATGGGCTATTCCCAAGAAAGGAGTTGTAATCTTGAGTGAATCAACAGCCTTCATCAAAAGGCAGTCCCTGGGGAAGGTCTCAGCTATGGGCCATCAGTGGGCAGCACTCCCGGCAGCGGGGAGGGTGTGTGCCTTGGTCCTGAGGCAGGGGTCTGAGCAGCACCCAGTCTCTGCTACGCCATGGGAGCAGCTCCAACCCAATTGTATCTGATTAAGTTCCTGGTATAGAGATGGAAGGGAAAGTTTCTTGCTGACCTGCTCTCTGGCCATTCTTTTGGAGGCACAGTCCAAATCCTGCATCTGTGGGATTCTTTTAGCAGCTCGGGGACACCTTGGGCAGAGGCTGAAATAACTGAGTGGTTTGGTCTTGGACTGAGGTTTGAAAATAAACCTCCCAATGGAATATTTGGAAAGCCTTCTGAGAAAGCCCCTGAATAAATACCCATAGCCCCTTGTGCCATCAGTCAGAATTGTTTGGTCTGGCTTTCTGGAACTTGCACTGTGCCCTGGCTGATAAATAAAGCCATGTGGAAAGCACAGGGAGCCCAGAGCCAAACCCTGTCCCCACCATCACACCACACCAAGCACCAGCCAACTCTGGCTTCACACTCCAATGCCAAGGTTTTAGGGCGAAGCAGACCTGAAGTTGATTTTCAAAGAGGCGCACCCTGGAGAGACTCACTGTCGGAAGAACAATCTTAAACAAGCCAGAGGCCTTTGATTTCAGCCTTTTGCCGTTCCACATTCTACTAAAAGGCCCCACTGCACTCTCTGCCTACGTACTGCACTGAGTGTAACTTAGTGGTACTTTAGTGACTTGAACCCACCCATGGGCTCAGCGGTGTCCCTATGAACTGACTGTGGGCCTGAAGGGCTGGAGTCTTGTTTTACGTCTGACATCTATCAACAGTGTGACCTTGGGCAAGGCACTGTCTCTGAGCCTGCCTTCCTCCCCTGCATAAAATGATCTCTAAGATCCCGTCTCCTCTTCATGCTTAAGGAAATCTGCGGTCCTTCTATGGGCACGGAGACTGCAGAGAAGAACATGCATTTGCACAGATGCTGGCACATCCTAAAATCTGCTTTGTTAGGAACAAAATCCTGCCATCAGATTTCTTTCAAATGGATGAATATATGAATATATCATGCGTATTTGCATTGGCTGTGTTCCTTCAAAATCAGAAGCTTGATAGCCACTTGTGTCACTAAAATAGACCCCTTTCATCAGCCTGTGAATTTTCCAGGGGGTTGCACAGAGTGGCCATTATATATATTTTTAAACCCAGAGCATTATTTTAGAAGTTTAGTGGAATGAGAGAATGGAAAGCCTTCTAACTTACTGGACAGAATGCTTGCATGGCAAGCTATGCCAACTACTCACCTTGTGACACTGGCAAGCCATTTAATCCCATAGAGCTGCTGATAGGCACGCCGGTCAAGGTCAACCTTGCCTACCAAGTAGAAGTTGAGAATATCAAATGAAATGGAACTCATCAGAGAACTCTGGAATGTGAAAAGCTTATCAAAATGAAAGCAGTTGTTATTACTTTAACACCTTCAAAGCCACACAAGGGGAGTCTATTCCATCACATTTGCTTGGGAAAAACCTTGCCTTTTCAAAGCAAAGGCCTTTAGTCCGTGTTGTCAGAATACAAACAGAGTGAAGACAGAGATTTATTTTGTCAGCCTCTGAAGTTCCCAAGAGAATGACTTTCAACAGTAAGAGGTACTAAAACAGTTTGTGAGGTCACCTGCTCTTAGCAATCACGACTGGTAGTGAAGGAACTAGCCCGGGTTGATGCTCACACTGGGCCCTACAACAGCAAGGGGCAATTGCTACAGCAACCCGCACACTCAGCTCCCGCTTCGGCATTAGAACAGACAGTTCTGTTAACTCTGTTAGAGCACACGTTAGTCACGTGTCTCTCTTCTGATTCCAAGGACAATTGCAAATGTCAACAAGTACAAAATCACAATTCTGAGGACTTTAAAGAGAATTTCTTAAAACTGATTTCAGAGAGGAAGGAAGAGGGAGAGAGAGGTAGAAACATCAATGATGAGAGAGAATCATTGACTGGCTGCTTCCTGCACGCTTACTACTGAGGATCGAGCCCACAACCCAGGCATGTGCCCTGACCAGGAATCAAACAGTGACCTCCTGGTTCTTAGGTTGATGATCAACCACTGAGCCACACTAGCTGTGCTCTGAGGACTTTTTGATTTCTACTGTTCAAACCTTATTCCTTCTAGCCCAGTGGTTCTCAAACTTGGCTGCACATTAGAATCACCTGGGAATCTTTTTAAGATCCTGATTTCTGGGCCTCATCCTCCGGAAATTCTGTTTCTTTGTTACTAATGTTGTGGCCCCACCCCATAACAAAGAAACAGAATTTCTGGAGGATGAGGCCCAGAAATCAGGATTTTAAAAAGATTCCCAGGTGATTCTAATGTGCAGCCAAGGTTGACAACCACTGTTCTAGACTGTAGCAAGCCCACAGAACAACACCTCACCTGTTCTCTTCCCCACACAGGGTCTCTGAGAAAAGCCCTACAAATGAAAGGAAACCCCACAGAAAGGTACCACTGTCATAAATGCAGAATGCTCCTGTTTTTAGATTTTAAAACATCTCGAATTCCACTGCTTTTCAAGATTATTGGAAAACATCGTAGCGAACTGATTGACAGCCGATTTCCTCTTCTTGCCAGCTTAAAAGAACCCAGACAAAGCAACAGTGAAGGAAATTGAAACTGGGCCAAGATTAGGATGGCTTGCAAAAGCTCCGCTTTTACTTGCCTGTTCACTGAGTCTCCAATCTCCTCTTTCTACTTTTGGGAAAGAGGGATGCTCTGAGCTGGTGTCTGGGTGGGAACAGGTATGGCAGGTCTGGAGGAGCCAAGCTGTGGGCCAAAGCAGCATGGCTTGGCAGGTGGCCTTGCTCACTGAGAGGAAACTCCAGGGGGATGGGACCTGTTGTTATAGAAACCTGAATCTTCCTGGGCCCACACGGGTAGAGGTCACAGGTCTTCAGGAAGAGAGCAGGCAGTAAGACCTGCAACAGTGCCCTGGGATTCAGCGCAGGCGACACAAGTCCACCCACAGTGCAGCTGAGGGTGACAGCCGAGCATAGAAGAGAAGCCAGCGTCCTTCTGCTCAGGGTCGAAGCCCTGTCTGTCCTTCTTCCAGGCAGATGTAGGCTAGCAGGTGCTCCTGCTCTCTCCTCAGAAAAGCAGGACTTTGCAGGTGCTTGTGATTACAGAGCCAGAACGGGGTCTTCTGGCAGGTCCCTAATGTCAGTTACTTGTGGGATCCCATTTCGCTTCAGCCAGTTAACTAGAGTTTCATGTAATGTAAAGTAAAACAAGGATCCACTGGAGTTGCCTTCCTCTCTGAATTTCACAAACACAGACACACACACTCACAGAGTAACACAGTCACATATAACAACCTAGACACACACACTTTAACACAAACACATCCTCACAAACCCACTCTCATGGGCCCTCCTGTGAAGACATCTGAGGGTGAGAAGACTTATACTTCACAGTAGAGAGCTTAGCTGTGTTTTCAACATTACAGCTGTCAAAGGGATTTCGTTTGGGAGTAGGATGGTTTCCCAGCTCATAGGAATTTGGGTTTGAAGTAACAAAGCCCCAGTTTTAAAATAGCTGGGCTGCCTTGGCTATGACTGTTTTCTAACTTCCCTGAGGTCTGTCATGATGTATGGTTTCAAAATAACCCTGCCAGGGACCCCAAGGTCGACACTTGCTCACCCACTAGTTGTTCCCGAATATAAGCAAAATGTGTAGCAAAATAGCCAGCAAGGAGCCTGTCCAGAGTACCCATGCTTAAGGTGAACCCATTTCTGCTCTGTACCCCTGACCAAGAAGCTTGACCTCAATTGTCAGTTAAGACTCTTCCCACCCTGACCCCTCATGTTGAAATACCCAATAGGATTCTTCAACCCAGGACTTTATAAAGACAACAAAAAAAGGCCACCTGAGAATGATTGCTTCCAACTATGAAATGCGAATTATGTACAGTTTGTTACACAGCTAACCTTAACACACGTTTATGTCCTGCAAGCCATAAATAATACCATAGTTCTGGAATCAATTTCCACATCCCTTTTACCAAAGATTTGTCTATAGGCGAAGGTCTCTCCAATCCTGTCCAGGTTTTTCCTGTTTTCACTGCCCCAGTTCTTCTCTATTTGCTGCCCTTTTCTGTGTGCCTTATCATTTTTTAAAAAAAAAAAACATTTTTATTGATTTCAGAGAGGAAGGGAGAGGGAGAGAGAGATAAAAACAGTGATGAGAGAGAATCATTGATGGGCTGTCTCCTGCACATCCCACACTGGGGATCGAACCCACAACTGGATGGGGAATCGAACCATGACCTCCTGGGGCATAGGTTGATGCTCAATCACTGAGCCATGCTGACCAGATGTACTTCACCATTTAAATTCTGAGCATTTGTATGTTACACAGTCTACATTAAGGTGGGTATTATCGGAAGGCTGGTGAATAGTGGGTGATTTTAGAGGATTGCAGAGGGAACTAAGGGCAGGCTGAAATGGAAACTCATCTTACCTCCACTTGTTCTCATTCTGCTGCATCCCTCTACCCCCTTCATCCATGGGACCAGAACTCACACTCCTCCAACCTCCACCTTCTACCCTGGAAGGTTAGAGAGAACTGGCCAGAGACAGAGCTGGGAGGAGGAGAGTATCCACAGGAGAGGATGTGGGTGCCAGGAGGAGGCAAAGACTTGCTCCTCCATGTGTCCTTCAGGTCCAGGCATCTGAAAAACTCACCCCGTCACCTCTGCCCCACTGTTCTGTTCCAGGTCTTTGAAGTAACGAACTGAACTTTTTAGAAAAGAACCACATGGCTTCATCAGTGCCCAACACGAAGTATTTGTTTTAGGAAAGCAGGACATCTATTGAGCGTCAGCAGCTCCCTCCCTGTCTTCGTGGGCCACCGGAAAGCCAGAATTGGCTTTTTTCTATCTAGACAGACTCTGCCCCCAACAATTTCTACTCCCACAAGGTTTCCTGGAATCACCCATCGTAAAAGAGAAGAGGAAAGACCTGCCCAGTAAATTAGCGGCTTATCTCCCTATCTGGTCCCCACAGCGATTGAACCTTCCTGAAGGAAAAGCTCATTCCTTATTTGTCCTTTTCCTTTCCCCCCATCAGAGTAACCAGACTCCGTGTCGTGCCCAGGGTGAAACTTTAATAAGCGATTATTAATATTTTCGCCTAAATCAAGAAAATAATAAACATGTACTGAACACAGGCTTCCAGCTTAGCACTATGCTAACAGTGGTAGAGGAGACAGGACAAGAATTGTAGGTGGGAAACAGTGCCTTCAAAGAGTTAAGGAAATATGACAAATCACAGAGACAGGAAAAGACAGCCAACAATTCAAGTCTTTACAATGAGAAGAACTTAGAGAGGTTAAATGCATTCCCAAGGGCACATAGCTGGCAAGTGATGGAATCAGCATTCTCGCCCTAACACATCAAAGCATTTAGCCAGCGGAGGCAGAGGAAAGGAATTCCATGCCATTCATCAAATTCCAGGCTCCAGGAAAAAGGTTTCTGAAAAATTAGTGTCAAAGCCTGGACTAGGAGCTGAGTCTCTAACTTTTGGCTCAAATTATTGTGAGGTCTGGAAGTTATTTCCACCCCCACCCCTGGCCAAAAAAAAGTTCACTTTTCTTATTGCAAGCTAACGCTTTCTCAGATCTTAACGTGGTTAACAGGTTCTGACACTGTCATTATTTCCAGCCAACCCTTTTGAATGATATCTTGAAGTCAACAGGTCAATTGTCTCCAGAATCATGAACTAGGGATGGGGGAGGCTTCACACCTTGTTTAGATCTTTCAGGAAGTTAACAGTTTTCCATCAGCACTCTCTCCCACTCAGTGCTTGACCATTTTTTTCTTCCTGGTGATCCTGCGGAACCCCGAATTTAGGCTTCTTAGGCACCCCATGGCAGTAAAGGCCATTAAAACTAGAAACACAAATATCTAAAACACAAGACTCAGTTTTATTTGAAAAAAGTCTCACTGAGATATTTGCACTTTGTAGCAGACTTTTTCAGCTGTTTGCCAACCCTGCCCATACCTCCTCCTCAGGAAGAGGGAAGTAGATGTGCAGAAAGAAGCTGAGATAAGAGACCCTGTGCCCCGAGAGCTGGCAAGGGCTTCCCTGGTTCCTGGTGGCCTCCAGCCCCTGGAGCCAGTCCCCACGGGGCCTACTCCACAGCCTGCTCTGGGGTTCCGGGAGAGCTTCATGTATTCTTGCAAAAACACCACCTTTTAGTCTTATGATCATTTTAATGGTCCTGGACAAAGACACTCTTGCTCACTCCTTATCCATTTGTCACTGGACTCCTTTAATACCTTCTGTGAGTTTTAACTGACTTTTTTTTTCCGTGCCTCTCTAGTTTTATGGGTTTACTCGCCTGTTTGAAATAGTTACTCGAGTTTGCTTTTTATTTAATCAGGACCAACTAACTCACATGGAATATAACAGCAAGCCAAAGAGTAAGTCAGGGATATTTGAGATAGGAAAAGATTATCGTGGGTTATAAATCTGAATTCTATCTTTAGTCACAAATTGTGAAGGGGATTTCCACATAGCTAAAATAAAATTACTTGTTTCCTTTATTTATACAACATCAGCAAATTCCATCATCTTAACTCTTAAAAATCTGAACTGGGAGAACCATGGCGACGAATTCAACTCCAGTTTTACAGATCAGGAAACCTAGCCTCAAAGAGGTTAAATGTCCCATTAGGCTGCTTAGCCCAGAAAAAGTTATCTTAAGCCAGAATCTCCACCCCTGGCCTTGACCCCAGTGGGAAACAGATATTTCCACATCTCTTCTGCTGGTAGGAATTTCCCAATTTTCCTGGGCAAGTGGCTTTCATCTCTGATGCAAGCCCTTCTGGGAAGAGTAGGGTCTCTGTATTACAACAACTCAACCTATATGTAAAGGGATGTTGTGAAGTACTGCCTGAGGTTCTTTTCCTGCTCCTGACTTTGCTTTATAAGGCAAAGATAGAGCACTATTGAGATGTTCTCAGCATTCAATGAAAGCCGCACTCTGGCTATCGAACTTCCCTCTCACCTGCTATCAATTACCACCCACCACCAGGTGCAAGCAAGGACTCCCTGGGGCCGAGAGACATAGAACTGAAAGCTGGGAAAAGCTTGTCTTTGGAGAAATCTATCATTTTCTCTCTTTAAAAAAAAATATATTTTTATTGATTTCTGAGAGGAAAGGAGAGGGGGAGAGAGAGAGAAACATCAATGATGAGAGAATCATTGGCTGCCACATGCACACCCCACACTGGGGATCGAGCCCTCAACCTGGTCATATGCCCCAACCATTCTGAGTTGTCTTATGGGGTCTTTCATCTCCCTGCTCCAAATTCCAATACCAGAGAAGTGAAAATGCAGACAATTCTCTGCTGACCGCCCTGCCCCATTCCAGGCAACCAGAGCCCCTAGAGTAGCCTGGGCTGAAGAGAACACAAGATGGGCATTTTTAAATGAATAGGTCTAAGTTTCAAGGACCTATGAGGTTGTTTGAATAACTGAAACCGGGATGTTCTTACCTGGCTGGAAAGGAGGACCGGAAGTGTCAACAAAAGCTTGCTGCCACTAACCTAATATCGACAGGAACCCCCCATGTGGGGTGCAGCAGAGAAAGGAGAGGCTTTACTCTGGTGAACAGTTTGGAAAACGGAATAGCAGCCAAAGGGAAACTGAAAACGAACTCCTGAGACGACAACTGAGAAGCCAGATTTTTTAAGAGAATGGCTCTGTCCTAGTCCCTGATTGGTCCATTTTTATGCAAATGAAGAGTCTAAATTTCTACAGTCTGATTGACCCAAATAACACTGTCCTGATTGGTTGGAATCCCGTGTCCTGATTGGTTATTATGGAGCTGCTCTGATTGGTTAGTAAAGATGCAAATGAGGCTATAGCTACGCAGTTCCAATTGGACTGGGCAGGTCTCAGCTCATTGGTTGAAATGTAATACCAGGAACATCTTTCTAAGGGTAGATTCAGTAGCAGGAACACGGTGCAGGAGCCTGGCAGCTCAGTCCGTGGCTTTTCCCTGAAATGCAGAGTGCCTGAGTGGCCTCTATTGGCAATGGCGGCTAGACTCTAGTTATAAGTTTGTGCTCAGTTAACCACGAGGAGTTCTTCTTGGCAAATATATTCCTTCTTGAGAAGGAGCTGCCATTTTCCCAGTGCGCTTCATGGGCTTTGTACTGAGCTAAATTTCAAATGCTGCAGCAGTTACAGCGGGCTGTGGATTGGTGGGCGAAGAAAAACTCGGCTCAAACCCGCTATATGCTTCTGTTATGTGCCTGACTTACATAGCCAAGGACTCAGAAACGTTCAGAAGCAGGGAGCTCAGCGCCACAGGCTAAGAGCAGATGCAGATTATAGAGATAGATTTGCTCCTGACTTCCAGCGTCCTTAGCAAGGGGTTGGAGTTTCTGACCACAGTATCCATACAAAGTAAAGTCTTAACCGATCTGAAAACTTCACTGCTTGCTCTGCTATTGCCTTTCTATACCTGGGGTCGTGTTCCTAATCTGGAAAAACTGGCACTTACATCTGTATGCTTATATTTAAGAAAATGTTTACAAGTATTAGGTTATCCTGGTTCTTGGACTAAACTTGCTCATAGCCAGGCCACATTATCACCCATGGGGAAAAAACATTGTGAAATTGTGATTTATAATAAGAAAATATATTTGGTCTTCATTCTCATTCCTGGCTCCTAAAATTTTTGAAATGTCTTAAGTTATAAAGACGTCTTTTTAAAAATATATATTTTTTTATTTATTCCAGCGAGAGGAAGGGAGAATGGGAAAGATATAGAAACATCAATGGTGAGTGAGAATCATTGATCGGCTGCTCCTGCACGCCCCCTACTGGGGATGGATCCCCAACCTGGGCATGTGCTCTGCCGAGGACTCGAACTGTGACCTCCTGTCCTGGTTCATGGGTCCACGTTCAACCATGGAGCCACACCAATGAGCAAAGATGTCTTGATAATCATAACAAACCCATTTCAACTACACCTAAGTTTATGTTAATGAGGTGACTTTTGGAAAGCACCTAAGGATGGGGCTGGTTGCCAGGAAAACCAATTTGTGATTAGAGGGTTGAAACGTTCATTCCCACCCTCGCTGACCTCCAGAGAGAAGAGAGGAACTGGAGGTCCCATCAATCACCAATGGCCAATCACTTAGTCAGCTGTACCTATGTAATGAAGCCTCCATAACAAACCCCAAAGGACAGGGTTGGAAGAGCCTCAGTGATGGTGAACATGTGGAGAGGCAGGAAGGGGATGCACTCAGAGAGAGCATGGAAACTCTATGCCTCTTCCCACATACCTTACTCTATGCATCTCTCCCACCTGCCTGTTATATCTCTATATATAAAAGCCTAATATGCTAAGTGTCCAACTGTTCAGTCAACCATCTGGTCGACCACTTGACCAATCGCTATGACATGCACTTACCACCAGGGGGAAGACACTCCAACCAGTAGGTTAGCTTGCTGCTGGGGTCCAGCCAATCAGGACTGGGCAAGATGGACCGGACACGCCCTGGAGCCCTCCCACAGTCCCTCCCTGGCCTCTAAAATAATTTTAATTAATTTCCTTTCAATGTGCACGAATTTGTGTGTTGGGCCTCTAGTCTTTTAATAATGAACCAGTAATCTCATAAGTAAAAGGTTTCTCTGAGTTCTGTGAACCACTCTAGCAAATTAATCAAACCTAAAAAGGGGGTCTTGGAACCTCCGATTTACAACCAGTCATTCAGAAGCATAGGTAACAACTTGGTAGGAAAGTGAGGGCATTCTATAGGACTGAGCCCTTAACCTGTGGGATCTAATGCTATCTCCAGGTAGATAGTGTCAGAATTAAGTTAATTGTTCCCTGTAGACAGGGAGAGACTTGCGTTGGGCTGCCTTGGGGTCCTCCATAGAGCATCCTGAGCTATAGGTAGCAAAAGGCTAATGTTCAGATGCCTCTCTTTATAACCAGAGCCACCAATTTTTAAAGTCTCTCGTGTTCGCAGCACTATACTAGGCACCTGACAAAGATCTTCTTATTTGACCTTAACAATACATTTGAGATAGAATCTATTGTTAAGTCTATTTTGTAGTCAGGGAGATGTTACTTAAGTTAGTCAGGTTTGGGGTGGCTTATTACACAGCAAGAGCTAACATGATACCACGTCTCCAAACCTACAGATTTATGCTCTTCCCTCCCCACTCTATTGAACTCTTAACCTTAAACTGAAGATAGCTGCAGAGGGACTTCATGTGTCAGGTAAAGTTTGGATTAAGTAACTTTCAAACCACTCTTTCTGAAGTTTCTTAACCCTGAAGAGTTTCAGTTTCTTCATCTATAAAATCAAATAGCTTCTCCTAGGTCCTGCTATTAATCTAGCAAAAACATTTTCCTCAACCAACATCAATAAAAAATAGTTTGCATTCATTTAGGCTGGAGAGCTGTGCATATCCATTGTCTGTTTCAGGATCATGTCCCAGGAATCTCTCCTGTCACAACACAGTCCAAAGGGCAATGATCACCTTGACATTTCACAGACCATCACCTGGACCTACTCCATTGATTGAACTTGATGAGCTCAAAGCAACAAGTAATTTGGAATTTGTTGTAAAAAATATATATACCAGAGAGAGGGAGCTACACCCTGTGAAGACTCAGATACTCTTCACATCAGTCAAGTTTTGGGGTCTAATGGTTGGATCATGCTGGGACCTACCCTTAAGATAAAGAACAAGTTGTGTCCTTTGCCTTCCTCCTCACTAATGACAGGCACAGCACTAAATGGGTTCCTTTGGGTAACATGTACTCCACTTGGGAACTCTTCTCCAACACATGTATTGAGTGAAGAAGGCTGCCAGATTTGAGTAGGACTCAGAGAGAAGTTCAGCAGATTCATCCTTGGTGTCATCCTTGACTCTTCTCATTTTCTGACACTTTACCACATTTTTATCAGAAAATCTTGGTTGATTCTACTTTCAAGACATATCCATTCTCTGATCACCTTTTATCACTTCTGCTTCTATCAAACTACCACAGTTCTCCCCTATCTTACTACAACAGCCTCCGGACTGGTCTTCCTGCTTCTGCCCTTGTCCTCTTGCAATCGATCTTCATCATAGTGGCCAGATCCTTTCAAAACTTCTGTCAAAAATGTCACTCTGCTCAAGCTCACCTGTGGTTTCTCATCTTATTCAGAATAATTCAAAGTGCTGCTTATGATCTACAAAGTTCAACATGATATGGCCCTTACTACCTCTCTGCCTTCTCACTCTGCTGTGGCTACACTGCCTCTTTGCTATTCCTTAAACACACTAAGCATACTTCTGCCTCAGGGACTTTTAACATGCTGTTCCTTCTGCCTGAAAAGCACTTCTTGTACATATCCCTATAGCTCCCTCTTCCTTCAGACCTCTGGTGCAGCTCACCGCTGCGCTAGCAACCGTTAGCCTGGCTCCTGGCTGAGCAGTGCTACCCCTGTGGGAGTACACTGACCACCAGGGGGCAGCTCCTGTGTTGAGCATCTGCCCCCTGGTGGTCAGTGCACATCATAGCGACTGGTCGTTCTGGTCATTCCACCATAATGGTTGCTTAGGCTTTTATTATATAGAAGATGATGTCTAAGGTGACACAGAATGAGAATGTGAGTCTTTTAACTCAGTTCAGTGATCCCCTTGATGTCTTGTGGGAACTCAGCTGCTATGGTCGAGGCAAGAGCTCCAACTTAAGTGGGAAGATTCAGACCCAGGTTTCCCAGCTCTCACAGGTCCCAGCTTTCATTGTTGAGGCCGGAAACTGCAAGTTACTGTGGTTAGGCTATCACTGTCTACTGCACAGGAAGTCAGTTAACCATGGCAGTACTCAGAAAGCAAACTGACACAACATATTTCTTCCCAGGTTTGTGTTGGAGCAGTTTAATTCTATTACCAGTGTTGCGTACACAAAGGAAAGGGTGAATGCTAGTCAGCTCTTTTCAGGTGCTCTTGTCAGAATTATAGCCTCTTAGTCAGAGAGCAGAAATTCTGACAATCAGCATTGAGGATGAAATCCAATGTAAACCAAGGGGATCTAACATAGTTTAGTGGAGAGTTTAGGTTCTTCTAATTTTGTGCTCTCTAAACGGTTAGTTAAAAATAATTACCTGAAAAATTATAACTGTGCACATAAAAAAAGGTTTGAGAAATTTGGTTCAGATTCTCAATGTTTAAAGAGGTTTTTTTTTTTGTGATAACAGGTATGTTTGGTTTTGACTTTATATTAAAAATTATTTTTCACTTAACTAGAAGCCAGGTAAATAAGTATTTTTGTTCTCTACTGTTGCATAAAAGCCACCCTCAAATGTGGTGCTTTGAAATGAGGATTTGTCGTCCTGTCCTGTGAGTAGGCTGGACAGGGCCTTGCTTGCTTCCTCTGGGCTCACTCATGACGCTGTATTCAGCTGGAGACTCAGCTGCACTCATGACAGGGGGCAGAAGACTTTGTCTATAAAGGGCCAGATATTAAGTATTTTAGGCTTCAATGGTCATATGCTTTCTGTTGCAAATACTGAAGTCTGCCATTAAGCACAAAAGCAGCCATGGGCAATATGCAAACAAGTGGGTGAGTCTACATTCCAATAAAGTGTTGTTTGTGGACTCTAAAATTTGAATTTCATATAATTTTCACAAGTCACTAAATATTATCTCTTTAAAAATATTTTCCAACCACTAAAATATTTAAAACTTTCCTATCCTAGAGGCTATATGGAATAAGCTGAGCTGAATTTGACCCACAGGCTGTAGCTTGCCAACCCTTACTTTACATCAAGCATGTCGAACTCACGGCCCACAAGGAATATTTTTGCAGCCCAGCCAATATAACGGTATGTAAGAAACATTTTAATAAAAATTTCATAACTTAATTTTTACAATGTCCTGTTATACATAATCATTAATAACAAATTACAACATTTGCTAATGACTGATTACTATAATCGTGTTGCATTCATTTCCCTTACGGGCTTTACATGCCGGCGCACCATTTCTCTCCACTAATACTAGCAGCGAATATTTTAGCAGCCAACTGCCATGTCATTAGTCTTGTACTGACTGGTTTGGTGTGCACAACAGGAAATATTTTGCTTTTGGAGAACAAGAAAAATAGGTTTATTTGTGTTATGCTTATTAATTTGCGCAGTTATTCAGTGTCTGGTAAGTTAATGTTCAAGAAAAAATATTAATTTTTATTAAAATGTTCCATTATTTTATGTTAACAATTACTCATTTAGTTCAGCCCTCTGTATTCAGCATGTCTCTATTGAAATAAACCTACGTTTCTAGGAAAATTGAAGCTTTTGTTGTTGTTTTTTTGCGGCCCACATAAACTTAAACCTTGTTTATTTGGCCCATGTTAGCCTATTTGACATGCTTGCTTTACATAGTCCAGGATGGTCTCACCCATATGTCCGGCAGTCGTTGCTGGCTGCTGTCTTAGGCACCTTGGTTCCTCTCTCCAATTCTCTAGGAGGCTGGACCACCTACCATTCAGGACAACAAGGCCTCAAATTCTCCAGGAGCCTGGACCATCTTCCATTCAGGGCAGTTTCAGGGTAGCATTCCAAGTGAGGGGAAAGCAGAAACTGCAAGGACTCTCGAGGCCTAGACTCTGGGCCACACTGCATCAACAAGTGTTGTTTCCTTAGTCAGAGTAAACCACAAGTCCTGCCAAGACTCAAGGGATGAGAGAATAGACTTCATTTCTTGATGGGAGGAGCTGTAAAATATTGGGGCTGTGATTTTCAATCTACCGTGATGAGTAACTCTTATGGGTTGAATTGTGTCTCTCCATAAGTTGGATCCTATCTCCAAATAAGGTCACATTCTGAGATACTGGGGTTAAGATTTCAACATATGAATTTTGGGGGAACATAATTCAACCCACGACAGCCAGTAAACCACCAGAAGCAAGGAGAGAGGCATGGGACAGACTCCCTCACAGCCCTCAGAAGGAACCAACCCCATCGGCACCATGGTCTTGGGATTCTAGCCTCCAGAACTGTGAGAAAATAAATGTCTGTTGTTTAAGACACCCTGCCTGTGGTACTTTGTCATGGAAGCCCTAGGAAACTAATATAGTAATCATAAGTAAAAGGCACTTTTTCAAGATCTGAAAATGCAACTGAAAACCAAGAAGAAATTACAACTCATTGAAGATGTGAAGTTCACCACTCAGATGCCTCTATTTAAATCTGTTGACAGATAAAAGTATTCCAAAAGTCACTATGAATGATTTTACATGTGTTAGTTACAAATACCAAGGGTTGGGAATCTTCACATTTCACACTTTTTCAAAATAGAAATCCAAGCAATAATATTCTCGATCCTAATTTATATTCCTATACAAATATGAAAACAAATTGAAGCAAACCAACAGCCAAAAATAAAAATATTTAGGGATAAAAGGGGCATTTGATAACATCTAGTCTAACTTCACTCAATAGTTCAGAAAAATCAAGTTTAAGAAATGTCTGACTTATCTAAATCCAGGAAGTCAGAATGCTAGGTCATTTACTGGGACTCAGATTGTGTAAGTACTATATCTATTTGTTCTTTTCTTTCTTTTCTCACTTTTTTAGTTTATAACCCCTTTGTACTATTTGAATTTTTTTGCAGTGTAAGGGTACTACTTTATAATTAAACAAAAACACTTAAAATGATTTTTTTTAAGTAAAGAAGTAATCGCAGTGAAATATGAAATGGAATGTCAACTTATATCTCTTTATTTTCAACCAAGTGCTCTTTTAGCCAGCCAGCTGGCTCCTCTCCTTCTTTTATCCCAGAAATGTCATACTGCATAATTCAATTTAGGGTTTATACACATATATCCTCATCCTTGTCCTGAAGGGTAGGATTTATTATCTCAGTTATAGAGATAAGAAAATGGTAACTCAAGATCACTCAAGATAAACAACTTAAGTGGACAGAACTTGAACCCAGGTCTTCAGATTCCAAACTCGAACCACTTTCTACAATACTTCAGCTGCCCCCCCCCCCCCAATACAGAACAAGGGCATCTCAAAATTCAAAGCCAACTGGACCACAGAATTAGGAAAATCAGATCTTGCCTTAAGTTGTGAAACCAATATTCTACTTTATTTTCTATGTAATTTCTCAAATTTCTGCCCTAAATACGGTGAGAGGGTATGGATTCTCATTTATGGCATAAAAGACCCAATAGCATGAAGCATACCCCTTATGAGATGGAGTTTTTAAACACTGTTAACCTTTATCATATTCTTGCCTTTTCTAAACTATGAGATGTCAGCAGTGTGTTCACTCAGTTAACCAGGGCCCTCCCATCCTTGAGCACTGGGGCTACGATGGCACTTTGTCAGCATTTTCTCATTTCTCAAAACAGCACGACAGTCTTGGTTTAGTGAAGAGTGTGGGCTCAGGAACAGCAGACCTGACTTCAGACTCTGGCGCCGCCACTTGTTAACCGAGTCAATGTCTAGTCACCTCATCTCTGTGAGCCTCAGGGTCCCCGTCCATAATGAGGACAACTAGAAATACTGTCACTGCCAGAGCATAGTGGTTCTCAATTTTAGTCATCAGTATCATTAATATATAGCAAATCATTAATTGGAAGGCGTGCTTAAACCATTTAAGCAATAGAGGATGGGGCATTGGACAGTGATAGTTGTTAGTGTTCATTCCTTCATCACAGTGTGCATCTCCTGGAGAATTTTTATTTTGGAAATTGTTAGAGTATTTTATCCCTGTTATCATTTATTGAATCATGCTCCCCTTTCTGCTTTGACTGCTAGGAAGATCAGAGCCAAATTTGTGACTTAACCCTAGTGAGAATGTAAGACTAGAAGTTCTGTGGATCTTTGACCTGACTCTCCCTTTTTCTTGATTATCATTCTATTCAGTTTATATTTTTTCTCATCCTAGTTTTTATTTTCTATTGTATCAAATGGCTTCTTATTAATCACTTTAAGCTTTTTGTGGGACAAAGTCAGGTGTGTAACTAGGTTACTGAGGTGTTTCAACTTGGAGTATAAACATGAAATGTTTTGATTTCTTTCAAATGCTACTCCCAAGTCCCAATTATACTCAATCAGTTCTTTATGCTTTAAGACAGCATCTTAGGTATATTCCATAACATTCTTTTCACTTTCAATTTTTAAAATTTAGTCTAGTACAGTATAAAACTTCAATCCTATGAGGTTCAAAGCTCTGTATCTTTCCTCTCCACTTGTCTGGGCTCTGGCTCCCTCACTGTGTTGGGTGGTGAGAACCAATAGCATATTATACCTATCTATAGATTCATTATAAGGAATTGATTTGTGATCATAGATTCTGAGAAGTCCCAAGATCTGCATTTGGGAAGCAGGAAACCAAAGAGAGCCAGAGGGATAGTTCCAGTCCATGTCTGAAGGCCTGAGAACCAGGAGAGCCAGTTCCAGTCTGAATCTGAGTCCAAAGGCAGGAGAAGATCCATGTCCCAGCTCACAGACAACCAGACAGAGAGATCAAATTCTCTCTTACTGAGCCTTTTATTCTATTTAGGCCTTCAGCAGATAGGATAAGGCCCACCCACATTGGGGAGGGCAATCTGCTTTATTCAGTCTAATGATTCAAATGTTAATCTTATCCAGAAACATCCTCAAAGACACACCCAGAATAGTGTTTAACCAAATATCTGGGCACCCTGAGGCCAGTTAAATTGACTCAAAAATCAACCATCACAAGCCAGAAAAAGGGGCGGAGAAAGGACAAACTTGTTTTTACTTAACTGGCTGAGGTCCTCCCTTGTTGTATTGCTAATTATCCAGATCATGCTTATCAATGTCCATGCCTCTGTGTGACAGATGTTCATGCAGCAGTTCTTTGGAGGCTCCTGAAGACCCCCTTCTGCTTCCCCTGCTTTATTACTGTCTGACTGGAAGACTTGGCCCCACCTCCACCTCTTCTGTTCCTGGACTCTCCTTCCACTCAGCTCTCACCAAGGGTGGGTGGCATATGCAGCATCCTCTTATTGTTGGATATTTGCACTATATAGGCAACCTTCTCAGGTGGGGTAACAGCAAGATGGCTCAAGCCCAGCTCGCTGCACTGTACTATGTCCAGCTGTCCAATGGGAAACTCAAGCTCATTGCCTGGGTCAATGATGGGCATGCAGTTGCTTCAAGTGGCGAATCATCTCTGCACCCTCCACATCTCTCCACTTCTCTTTGATGCAGAAGAGCAGTGTTCTGTGATTATCCAACTGGAGGGAGGGGATGCCAGTCTCTGTAATGCTGGAAAGCCTGCTCTTTATGCTCAATTCTGTTGGCACCCCTCCTTACTTGTCTTCAGTGAGAAGTACCCCTTAATCTCCATGGCTGATATTACTCCCTTAGACTTCAATTCCATTCCCAGTATTTTCCATAGAGGACAATGTCCTCAACAGGGTGACACCAATCTCCTAGAGCAGTGGTTCTCAACTTTCCCAATGCCGTGACCCTTTAATACAGTTCCTCATGTTGTGGTGATCCCCAATTTCATTGTTACAAATTGAACATAATTAAAGCATAGTGATTAATCACAAAACAAATATGTAAATATATATGTGTTTTCTGATGGTCTTTGGCAACCCCTGTGAAAGGGTCATTCGACCTCCAAAGGGGTCGCAACCCACAGGTTGAGAACTGCTATCCTAGAGTGACTTTGGAAATATGTGGAGCTGTTACTGGCTACCACAGTGAATGGGAGATGGCACTGACATTTAAAGGGTGAGACCAGGGATTCCAGACTTCCAGCAATGCACGAGACAATGCCACACCAAGAAATGACTCACATCTCACACATCTTTCTGGGACCCTCCAAGATATTTTGTTAACTATCTAAGCCTAGAAATACATTGTATTTTTATATGGCTTTCATAGACATTAATTTTCCAGAAATATAATTTCCATGTAAATCAAGGGAAGATTATACAGTACTTGTTTTTTTAGAAAATTTACCAAGAACTGTTGACCATTTTGGACAATCACATCACTGATGACAAGCTGGTTGTGCTGTTTAAGTTGGATCTGCATTTTATTTGTTCCACGGAGATTAAATCTATATATACACAAATTTACTTATTTATTCCTTATGTCAATATGTTAAGCATAAAGACAAAGTGTCAATGATATTTAACTTTATATGAAGTTACTTTTTAAAGAAAATCCAAGCTTATTCATTTTAAGTAGGCCCACATAATCATAGACTTCATTATATCTTCTAATGTTGTTGTGCCCTAGAAAACACTTACTAAAACACATGTTATTTTAATTATAAATTACACCCCTTTTATATTATTTCTATCAAGTTAGGGCATTATATTGGTTTGGGGGATTATATGCATATATAAGTTATAGTACCTATCAAATATATTTTATGATGGTAAATTAGCATTGAATAATATTTATTGTTAAAAAGAGGCACACAGTGGGATGGAGTTGATAGTCACCCACACAGACTCAGGAGGTAGGATGAGAGTGATGGTAAGGGGGCTTCCACAGGGCTAGTTCTACATCCCTTCCCTGTGTCAAGGTTTTGGCCCTATTCTTATTGTGTGTGGCTGTTCTCCTTGTTTTTTAGCCATAGGCCCTAGACAACAAATCTAGGGCAAGCAGAAAAGTACCACTCAGCATCTTGTAAAAGGGATAAATTAATAATATTTACTATTAGTTACTTATGGGCAATTTCTGGATATTGAGAATGTGGGATAGGGAAATGCTCTGTATCTTCCTTCTCACACAGTCTAGCTCTATTCCTATTTTGTTTTAATAAGTCACTGTGTAATATACTGATCACTATGCCTAACATTACTTAGTTTGGCCCAGGTACATTCAGTTCAATTCAGTTCAAATCAATTCACCTCACTTTGCTTCACTTCAATTCATTCAATTCAGTTTCAGTTCATTTGGAACCAGCATAATTCAAATTCTGAGAAGTCTCAGAATTTCTGAGGTAGGCCTCAATTTCCTCTTCTGTGAAATTATGTGGTTTCACTAAATAGATGTCAGAGATGACATAATTGTGTGAGTGTGCTGCCACTCTTTATTCTGGAGCCATGCAGACATGGCTAATCAATTACGATATTTTTTTCTTGTTAAGTCTTGATCTACCCTGAGACTATTTTTCAAAACAACACTTCAGATTAGTCATGATCAAATAACTGGAGTTGTCCCAGGAGAAGTAGCTCAAAGGGCACTGGACAAAGAGTCTTGGCCCAACTCTTGACGGTCAGCTATTGGGTATGTAACTTTGAGCAAATCACTTAACCTCATTGGATCTTCATCTCTTTTTCTGTCAAAATGGGAATAAGAAAAGATCATCCAAGATAACAGATGTAAGGCTTTGCAAATGGTATTGGGCTTGACAAACCTAAATAGCTCTTACTATGATGCTCTCCACAGCATTCTGAGATTGACCGGATGAGCCCAGAGAGGGTAAGCAGGCTCCCAATCTGGGACATTTGTTGCCACTGAGGCTAGAGCACATTTTCTCTCTGTAGCTGGACTCTTGGGTGGAAAGTCTGCTCATAAGACAGGTATTTGAAAGCACAAACTGTAAGGTCAATAGACCTGGGTTTGAACCCCAAATCCATCCCTCCCTCCCTCCCTCCCTCCCTCCCTCCCTCCCTCCCTCCCTCCCTCCCTCCTTCCCTCCCTCCTTCCCTTCCTTCCTTCCTGTGTGAACAAACTGCTTTAACCCATCCAGTTTAGTTTTCTCATTTGCAAAATAGTGAAAACAATTGTATCTGTATTAGAGGGTTACTATGAAATTTCAGTGAGCTAATTAAACATTGATTCCCAGGGGGTGGCCTATGGTGAATGCTCAGTGAATGGTCATAAGCAGGTTGGGTTGAGGGAAGAGTCTCATTCCAGTTTAGAATTTGTCCTAAGTGGAAAGTTTCACACCTTAGATAACTCTTCTAAAAGGCTTTAAAAACCTTTTAAAATCAGTTTCATGAGCCATGAATTTAAAATATAAGCTTCCCTGCCTTTCTGACTTCAACTCCCCTTACACACACACACACACACACACACACACACACACACACACACGCACCTAGTAAAATGGAGCTGTACCTTTGACCTGCATTATAGCCTGTCTCCCTGCCCCTCACTGCACCCGAAATTGATGCTGTCCATTTTGAAGATTTTCTGTAGGTTCCAGAAAGACTCAGTAAAAATGAATTTCGTAAAATGCCATGAAGGAATGCTTGATTAAGCAAAGATGTTTAATTAGGAAAGTTATTCCCCCATTGGTTGGTTGGAAGATTTTTAGCCAGCCTTTTGCTCAAGGAGCACGTTGGAAAACTACTCAGGTGGGTTAAATCTCAGGCAAACAAAATTATCCTTTATCCTTCACTCTAAGTGACAAGCAATTGCAGTTTTCTCGAAAGTTCCTGGCTTTAGCCACAGAAAAAAATGAGAGGAATTCTTAACATTTCAGAACTCTGATGTGGCAATTTCTTCGAATATTCTTTTTAAAGGAGGTTGGGTTAAAAAACACTCACACACAATAGTTTCATTGTTGTACCTGAGCTTCCCTTATCCAGTGATTTACTCTAATTATCTAAATGGTTCTAAGGAAGATGGTTTCCCTCCAGTAAGAGCACAGCAAAGTGATCATAACAGACATGAATGCATATCGCTGTGAGATGGAAAATTGACTGAATTGTAATAAGTGGCAGCTGCCAACAGAGAGCCTGGGCTGCCTTTTATAAACTGGTCTGGCTACATCACTCTGTCTCCTCCCCATCATAAGTGTCTGAGCATAAGGTGGCCAGTGTTTGTGACAGTCCTGAACATGGTGCAGAGTGCAAGCATTGCCTGGCTACCATGATCTCACCCCTGACTGAAACCCAGTTCCTTATTTGGGCATCCTCAATGCTCACTCCATCAATAGAAAATGCATCATAGCAGCAGCAGCAGCAGCCACAGCCAGAGCAAAAGGCAGGGTTAAGAAAGGGAGGGAGACAAAGAGAGAAGGGCAGAGAGCCAATGACTGAGAGAAATATGCTGAGCTCCATGGAAAGACAACAGAGACAAGACCTACCCACTGGTAGACACAGGGAATGAAACAGAGGCAGAGTCACACCAACCAGAGAGAGGAGAAAGGGAAAAGAGAACATAAAGAGTAGAAAAGGAGAGACAGGAGACCCAAAATTAATATCTATCTATCTATCATCATGTATATAAATATATTTGTATACTAGAGGCCCAGTGCATGAAATTCGTGCACGGGGGGGCGTGTCCCCTCAGCCCAGCCTACACCCTCTCCAATCCGGGACCCCTCGGGGGATGTCCGAATGCCGGTTTAGGATCAGGCCTAAACCGGCAGTCAGACATCCCTCTCACAATCCTGGACTGCTGGCTTCTAATCACTCACCTGTCTGCCTGCCTGGTCGCCCCTAACTTCCCCCTCCCTTGCCCCCCGCTGGCCTGATCACCCTTCACTGCCTCTGCATGCCGGCCTGATCGCCCCTAACTGGCCCCCTCTACCGGCCTGGTAGCCCTAACTACCCCCCTTTATGGCCTGGTCACCCCCAACTGCCCCCCCCACCAGCCTGGTCACCCCCAACTAACCCCCCTGCTGGCCTGGTCACTCCTCCAGGCCCCCCCACCAGCCTGGTCGCCCCATGCAGCCTGCTTGTTCAGTCGTTTGGTCGTCCCTCACTAACCCCCCTGCTGGACTGGTTGCCCCACGCAGCCTGCTTGTTCAGTTGTTTGGTCATCCCTCACTAACTCCCCTGCCAGCCTGGTCATAGGCAGCCATCTTGTGAGGGTGTGATGGTCAATTTGCATATTACTGATTTATTGGATATGTGTGTGCGTGTTTAACCCAGGCACACACACAAAAAAAACCTTGCTGGTCAATGACCTAGTGGGGTCTACTTTCCATATTCCCACAGAGTTTGGAGGCATTTATTTGGTTTGGATGTAGAACATAAAGTACTAGTGAGCTCAACTCAATTACATCACTCCCCTTTAAGTATAGGAATCTCACTTTAGTGTATCCCAACAAAGGATCAGGAAAAAAAAGTGCTCTTCTCCTAGAAACTTATTCATTCAGCTGTTCTAACCAATTCATGGTCTAATTTATACTCATCAGAATAAACTCTAAATTAGTGTTTACCAGTTTTAAGTTTTTCTTTAACATAAACTCAGATTGTGTCCCCTTGAAGGATATCATTTAGAAACCAAGGTGCCCAGTCCAGAGACACCCTTCCCCCCTTTTTAGCTTTTTGGTCCTTTTCCTCCACAGACCCAAGCCCTGCTGGAGAAGATGAGATGTGTTCCTTAATTTTGTGAGAAATTTCATCTCATCTGTGAGGAGCTCTGAACTATATCGTCACTCTTTTGCCTAAAACATGGTAGATATGAGTTGAAAAAAACTAACTGGTTTTTCTTTCTGTTCTTATTTCCATTTCTGGCAAGAAGGGGCTTAATTTTCTGGCATGCATCCCTTTCCTGGCTTCATGCCCATAGTCCTGGAAGAGTTTAGCTATCAATCCTCTGAAGTTTGATGGATGTGTCATTTTCTGGTGCTGGAATGAGTTTGTTGGGGGGAAATTTATGAACACATTAGGCTAACTGGCAGGAGCCTTGAATGCTTGAGGATTTCCTGAAGACACTTCAAGAACCTTCTGTGGCTTTTTGTTTTTCCTTAGGATGTGGTGTGCTTTTCATGGTCTATTTGTTATAATGCTTCCCTGACGCAAAATCCTCAATACAGCATAAATAACTTCTCCCCGAAATACTTTGGCACTTCCAATTCTGGAAGTCTGAGCTTAAGCTTCCTGCTTTAAATACACTGCAGACAAATTATCCACCGGAAGAGACAGCAAGTTTCTATTGGGCCCAAATAGTACTTTTTGCCATGCGTACCATTCTTGGCATGCCTGAGAACTCAGACTTGGTTTCTTGTTATTTTGACGCTATGTTGTTGACTGTATAAAAATTAATTACTGGTATTTTTGTTGGATTGGGTTTTTAATCCCTCTTTGTCCCATTTAATGCTTTTCTTCTTTGATTTATTTTGTCTGGTAATAACATTACCCCTTCTGCATATTTTGATAACATTTACATGGTGTCTCTTTGGCCATCCTTTTATTTTCAACCTCTCAATGTCATTCTGGTGTAACTGTGTCTCTTATAAACAGCATTTGGCTGGGTTTGCACTGTTTTAGCCCATATAAGGGTATCCATTGGTCTTTTAAAGGAGCCATTTAACTTATTCATATTTATTGACTTGTATATTCCTGCCAATTTGTTTCATATTTCTACCAATTCATTTACTAATATGTTCAGCAAAGATCGTCTCTACATTCTTGTTGCTTCTCAGATATAAAGTTCATGTACATTGCATTTGAGCTGTGGTTGTAACTATGGTGATGTTGACGAATAATGGAAGTGTACCTTTTGATACCATGCCTTGTAGTGAATGATGTTTGAACTTGGTAAATCTTCTTGACAATGATTGCCATCAGGTTCATGCTTAGCTGTGATGGGATTTATCGACAATAATGGTGCTCTGGACTTGGAGTCAGCTTAGGGTTTGAATCCGTATCCTCCCCCCTGCCCCCACACACACACTTGCTATGTGACTGCAGATATTTAATTAACCTTTGCACCTGCTAATTTTCTCATCTGTTGAAATCCCGGGGCGACTGAGAGAACTAACTGAAGCAATATGGGAAAGCACTCTCCACAATGCTAGGCTTATTTCAGTCTTAACGATGTCTATGTAAAAATAAAACCCGCCTCTCGCAGTTTGTGGTGCATTTCCTTTTCAGAGCTGGGGTCTGGTTGGTATGCAGGAAAAGGAGAAGGCATGTGAGCTATGTTATCTGCTTGTCATGACAAGAGGAGCCAAGTGGCAGCCATGGGTTGAAGCACATCCGGAGCACGAATGGGCCTTGGAATTCCACAGTGAAGACTCCGAGATAAGGAAGCGTCAAGGGTGGGGGCTGCTGAATGGCTTGGGCTTCTGCTAACTGGGGTCAGGCTCTTATGCGAAGAGAGATGAGGAGGGAATGTGGCTTCCAGAGCCACCAAATAAGGAAGGACATCATCTGTCTCCTCTTCATTCAAGTGTAGATGTCAGCAACCAGAGGAACTCACGCCACACCATCTCAGTATCCCCTAACCATGTTTGTTGTTGTTGTTTTTAAATTATTGATTTCAGAGAGGAAGGGAGAGGGAGAGAGAGGTAGAAACATCAATGATGAGAGAGAATCATTGATTGGCTGCATGTTGCACACCCCACACTGGGGATCAAGCCTGCAACCCAGGCATGTGCCCTGAGCGGGAATTGAACTGTGATTTCTTGGTTCATAGGTTGAAGCTCAACCATTGAGTCATGCCAGCTGGGCCTAACCATGGTTTTGAAAAGACCTGGGACAAGCTCTGAGCCAAGTAGGAAATGCTTACACAAACAGATCAAGCATTCCTTTTATTTGTTATATGATTTCTAAGCTCAGTTTTCCCATTTTCCTTCTTTTGCTGTGCTGAATTTACCTGGGAAAGAGGACAGCTGTCCTCTGAAGGCAGGGGTTGCTTTAAACAGCACAAAGCTCCCGAGATCCTAGCCCCCTCCCAGGCCCTGCCCAGTACGCTCTGTCCAGGTCGGTGGTTCTGATCTGTTACCAACCCAGTCTGACTCCGGAGGGAGCAGCTGGGTTGTGCCTCCAGAGGTCATTTCCTTGCCAAACATTCCTTTTCAGTGAGAGGACATTTTCAGCCCCTGGTAAACAATCCCCAGCCCGCTCAAAGCCGAGAAGGATGCCTGTCCCTCTTCAAGCTCTCCACTTAGTCCTGAGCTGATTCCAACCCCAGAGGCGTCAGTCTGCTCTACAAATTCCTTTGTGAAACCTGAGAGCCTGGGCTCCCGAGGAGAGCAAAGATCCTGGAGGGGTTACAGTTTCCCTCCACCCTACAGGATCTGCTTGTGTTGGCAGCCGAAAGGGGTGTCTTTCCACACAGGCTCTTCCCTTTCTTGTGAACTCAGTGCAGAAAGCACTGCCAGGCTCCTTCCAAGCGGGAGAGGTAAGATCACTTACCTCCCTTGCAGGTCTACACAGGAAAGAGATGACATGCCTGGGGGGCTTTTCTAGTGAAAAGGTCTGAACCTCCTTCTCAGTCACTATGAAGATGGCATGGCTCCACACACCAGGTGGCCGGGGGTGGAGGCTGAGGCCAACCTGAGCTTCACTGTAGTTTCATTAACTGGTTGGTGTGTGTGTGTGTGTGTAGGGAGAGGGAGAGAGAGAGAGAGAGAGAGAGAGAGAGAGAGAGAGAGAGAGAGAGAGAGGAAAGAAATTAAAGAGATGGCAAAGGAGTCCGGCTGATGTGGCTCAGTGGTTGAGTGCCGACCTATGAACCAGGAGGCCACGGTTCGATTCCAGATTAGGGCACATGCCCCGGTTGTGGGCTCGATCCCTAGTAGGGGGTGTGCAGGAGGCAGCCGATCAATGATTCTTTCTCAACATTGATGTTTCTGTCTCTCTATCCCTCTCCCTTCCTCTCTGAAATCAATATATATTAAAAAAAAAAAAAGAGCAGAAAGAGAAAGAGGGGGAAAGAACATCTTTATCTGGTTGGCCTTCAGCCGAGCCCCCAGGATCTGTCACTCACCCCAGAATCCCCCACCACCGCCCTGGTGCTCTCCTCTTCCTTTAAGTTCCTGGGGCATTTTTAAATTCATATTCATTTTTTTATTCATATATTCTTAGTATATGTTCTTCAACCCCAGAATTTGGAAATGGAGTAATAAGTCATCAACTGGTAGCATCTTAGAAAACTTTTAGTAATAATGTATTGCTTTGGTGGCATTAAAGGAGGCACAATGAAGAAAGAGGTCTGCTGTTGCCTTGCTGTGAGGCTTCCAGGGTCACCATGGCGTGGGGTCTCCTGACCCCAGAGGCTTAACGAACATTCGAGTCTGCCCCTGGATCCTTCGGGTGCCTGACCCGGTGTGTGCTGATGGACACCTGCATTTTTGTACCCTCCAAGAAACATCTTGCCATTTCCAGTTAGATCGTGGTGGGTGGCGAGAAAGCAGGTCATGGGCAAGCCGCTCTTCTTTCCCCAACTTCTGTCCAGCTGGCAGCACGGGAAGCGGATGCAGCTGAGAGCACTGCCCACAGGAGCCTCATCCCTGGCATTCCTGGGGCTCTAGAGGAGCTTTGGACACTGCCTGGCAGGGCCATGTGCCCGCAGACACCCGGCTCCCTGGCTTCCATCCTCTTCCACGCCAAGCTGAGCCACCTTCTACACACACACACACACACACACACACACACACTTACTTTTCTTGCTGAACCATTTGAAAGCAGTTACCATGATACCTCATCCCTAAATACTTTAGACCAGTAATACTTTAGACCAGTGATGGCGAACCTTTTGAGCTCGGCGTGTCAGCATTTTGAAAAATCCTAACTTAACTCTGGTGCCGTGTCACATATAGAAATTTTTTGATATTTGCAACCATAGTAAAACAAAGACTTATATTTTTGATATTTATTTTATATATTTAAATGCCATTTAACAAAGAAAAATCAACCAAGAAAATGAGTTCGCGTGTCACCTGACACGCGTGTCATAGGTTCGCCATCCCTGCTTTAGACTATATCTCCTTAGAATAAGGACATTCTCCTATATTACCCTCAACCCATTATTATACATAAGAAAGCTGTCGTTAATAGTGTCTAAAATAAGTCTATATTCAAATTTCTTAATTGTCCCCAAAATGTATTTTATGGTTTTTGGTTTTTTTTAAAAATTACAGGATCTAAGCAAATTTCATGCATTTTGTTTGATTGTTATATCTCATTAGTTTCTAGAACAATCACCTACTTCTTTTTTACAGAGAGGAAGGGAGAGGGAGAGTTAGAAACATTGATAAGCCGCCTCCTGCACACCCCCCACTGGGGATGTGCCCGCAACCAAGGTACATGCCCCTGACTGGAATCGAACCCAGGACCCTTCAGTCTGCAGGCCGACACTCTATCCACTGAGCCAAACCGGCCAGGGCAATCACCTACTTCTTTTTTGTTCAAGTCATTGACCTCTTTGAAGAGTCCGACTAGTTGTCTTGTTAAATATACAACATTCTGGCTTTGTCTGAATGCTGTCCATGACTGTATTCAGGTTCAACATCTTTGGTTAGCATGTTACATAAGTAATGATGTGGACTTGTTACTGCAACACTTCAGGAGACGCATAATGTCAAGTTGTCCCACAGGACCAGGCTAAATAAACGTTTGTTGAATGAATAAATTATATTTATGATGTATTTTTTTCCCATAGTCTTAGTAAGGCAGAGCCTTTAACCATCACAATTCTGAAACCGTGCTTAAGGGTGGCTTGCTTCCTACAACTTTAAGAAAATATGTATGTAAGATTACAAATATATTTGTGTAAATCTAAGCACTAGGATGGTATTCTCAATTCCGGCTGGAAATTAGAATCAGCTGGAAAGGTTTAAAAAATACTGATACCTGGCCCTACCACTTCTCTTGACCATAAGTTTGCTCAGTTGTGAAGGGGGTGCCGGCTGGGTCTCTCCATTGTAGAGGTGCCTTTGCCCCTTAGTATTTAATAAGTAACCTGTGTGATCCTTTAATACCATGAGAATATCCTGACACCCAATGACATTTCACAAAATGGTTTAGTGTTCCTTGGTGATCTTTGCCCGAGTTAGCTATTTCATTGGGGGTGGTAAAATAGTGAACTTTCTAATGTCCTTTTCTCTCCATTGATTACCTGGCATTCTTCTGTAAGGAAGAGCTTTTCCTTTCCCCTTTCTCTGTCTATTTACTTATTTATACATTTACATCATGTAGGTATTGAGTATCACTATGGACTCAATAGGGTACTTGTTGCATTCATAAATTACCATCATTATTCTTTTCAACACTCAACATATCCCAAATTTAGATAGCACAAGCCCCTTACAGCTGCTCCTTTTGGCAAGCCCCCATTAGTCCATGAGTATCTGCCTGCTTTCCAGCAAGGACAGTTCTAAGTTCATCTTGTACCTTCCCTGCTCCAGACCTGGAATCAGCTATTTCTCCAAGGAATGTGAGTCTATACATATTTTTTTAAAGCGACAGAGCTATAAATCTCTGTTTAGGAAGGAGGGAGACAGAAAACACTAAAAAATACATATATGGGTATTTACTTAGAAGGGCGGTAAGCAGTATATATCAGCTAGCATATCTTTGCGAAGAAAAATGCTCAGATACTTTTCATCTGGCCTGGATGTAGGGAGACCTAGATTTGTATCCTGACACCGCATGTGATTTGGGGCAAAACCACTTACCTTGTTCCAATGTGTTTATTTAGGGGATGGGCAAGACATATTGAAACTCTTTCTATGTTCCAAAATGTAATATTGTATTTGTTCCCGTTTTGTTTTTTTACTTCAAAATAAGATATGTGCAGTGTGCATAGGAATTTGTTCATAGTTCAATGGCAGGAACTCCATCTTCTAGCTTTTCTCTGTTGACCTAGCAAGACTCATTGTACAGCCCTAACCGGTTTGGCTCAGTGGATAGAGCGTCGGCCTGTGGACTGAAGGGTCCCAGGTTCGATTCCAGTCAAGGGCATGTACCTTGGTTGCGGACACATCCCCAGTAGGGGTTGTGCAGGAGGCAGCTGATCGATGTTTCTCTCGCATCGATGTTTCTAACTCTCTATCCCTCTCCTTTCCTCTCTGTAAAAATCAATAAAATATATTTAAAAAAATAAATAAAGACTCATTGTACAAAAGTGCTCAGCAAATGTCTCTGACGGTGATGGTCTGTCCCGAAGCTAGAATGAGACAAACAGACTAAGGTGCCAAGCTCTCAGAAATCATAAGAAACGGTGGCAGCGAGACTTCCAGCATCAGGATGTTTACACAGGGAGGTTTTAGTCCTGAAGGTAAGAGGTCCTGCCTGCCTGTGCCTGGCCCTTCCTGATGACCAAGGACCGGACTCAATGACTGTTCAGTGCTTGTACTAGCCCCAAATCTCTCTGCTTCCCAAAGAACCCATACTTGCGATTTCTTGCAGTATTTTCTCCTTTATTAGGAAACTCTAAACTACACCAAGAAATTTTTTTCTAATACTCCTCCTTACTTGAAGTCAGAAATTGCATTTTAAAAATAATTCTCCCCTGCTTTAATAAATTGGCTAAAAAGGGTAAATGGATTTTCTTTCTGTGTTTGCAGTCACAGAAGCACTTATCTCTCACCCCAAGTGGATGTCCTGTGTAATTGGATGTGAAGTAATTCCAAGGTTGCATCAAAGTCTTTTCAGAGCGTTACTATGACAATCAGACTTCCTTTTTAAAAAATGCCTCAGTGCAAACTCTCTATCATCCTACTGTCCATTCAGTGAAATTTCATCTCATGAAGTAAGTTCAGCTTTTCAGAGTTTGGGGGCAGAAGAGGGAATCATTATGCATTCACATTAGCTCATTCTCCAATATACCCATTCTTCTCCAAGTTGTAAAAGACAGTCCGCTCATCCTTATCACAGTCTCAGAAAGTTGACTGGTAAAGGCTTTGCCTTACTAAGACTATAAGAATTAGTGTAAGGGCCTCAAAAAGAATCCATTGTTTGGAGAAATAAGAATTTTAATATGAAGTCACTGACAGCCCTTTCTGATCTTTTATTGCTACCTTTTTGACAGAGGCTCCAGCAAAGGCAAAATTTGGGCAGAGATTCTCAGAGGGGAAGGAGGAGAGAAGCCTTATCAAAATCTCTAAGGTCCATGGAAGTTTGGAAAAACATATTCAAAATTGCCATTGCTTTGATTTGGTTTGGACCTCAAGTTGATCTTGACATTTCTATGCATGTTAACAGAAGGTGTGAGATTTATTTTTTTATTTTGAGAAAGAGAGAGAGGGGGAGAGGGGGAGAAACACCAATGTGAGAGCGAAACATCAACTGGCTGCCTCCTACATGTCCCCCTACCAGGATGGAGCCTGCAACCTCAGCATGTACCCTGACTGGTAATTGAACCAGCAACCTTTCAGTGCACAGGACAGCACCCAACCCACCGAGCCACACTGGCCAGAACTGAGATTTTTCACAGTTATCAAATGGGGGCATGTTTTAAAAATGGTTGAAATACACTGGGCTGGTGAAGGCTTTCTAGACCACTTCCTATTTTAGAGGCTTTGGAGAATCCACTCTGCTGTCTGCATGTGATGCTCTAGCCATTACTGTTTGTTTCTACCTTTTGACTCAGTGGTTTTGAGACCTCAATAAAACTGTAGGGCCCCAGAAATCATTTTGTTCAAAGCTGTCCTTGTAACGTGAGGATCTGAGACTCTAAGGGGTGAAGGAACTTGCTCAGCTAGACACAGGGCAGAGCCAGGATTAAAATCCCATGCCCTTGATTCTTCACAACTTCATACATATACAACTGCCGCCTTCTCTGGCAGGGCAGTTTGTCTCTTGGTGTTAGAAAATGCCTAACACATGCCGAAACCGGTTTGGCTCAGTGGATAGAGCATCGGCCTGCGGACTGAAAGGTCCCAGGTTCGATTCCGGTCAAGGGCATGTACCTGGGTTGCGGACACATCCCCAGTGGGAGATGTGCAGGAGGCAGCTGATCGATGTTTCTCGCTCATCGATGTTTCTAACTCTCTATCCCTCTCCCTTCCTCTCTGTAAGAAATCAATAAAATATATATATATATATATATATATAAAAGAAAATGCCTAACACATAATAGACTAGGAAATGGGCTGAAATCTGCTGCTAGAACGTGGTTTCCTTTATCTGGAAGTGAACCTTTTATCCCGAACACTGCCCGAGGGCCTACCTGACCAGAGGCTGTCTTGGCTGAGTTTACAGAACAGCCATGTGGTCGTGTTGGCTGACAGGGGTTTGCACGTGTGGCAGAATCGGAGTTGGAACACCTTAGTTCCTGGAACAAGGCACCTGCTGTAAGGTCTGGTAAGACCTCCACAGCCTTTGCCTGTCTCTAATGTTGAAGGCCGCTGATAACCGCAGAAAGAACTTGTCCTGTGTTGCTCACAGTTGTGTGCGTGCATCTTCTTCTCAGAGCCCTGAGAAGAAGAGGACTGTAATTTTGACTCTACTTTAAGAAGGGATGAAAGCTGACACCACAATCCTGCTCAGAATGGCTCAGTGCTTTTGGCCTTTGAACTAGTACAGGTGATTCCATTCCGGTTGGCAGGGGAGGGGAAACAACCTTGAACCTTGTTTGCTTCACTTGGTGACCTCCCTTTGGCACTTTCGAGTGTGTAACTGAACCGGGGCTTGGCCGTAAGATACTTGCATTCCTAGTCAGGCGAAGTCAGCGACTTCTCCGAGCCAAGGAGGGTGAGTGGCAGCTGGGCCTGGGAAGGCTATTAAGAGGGATGGCAAAATGAGCAATTGAAAGTACAACAGCGGAACAAGGTGTCTTCTAAGTGAGAATCTGGCTCCAGGCCTTGGAGGCCTTCCTTTCAGTGTCTAGATAGGTGTTCTAAGGACAAGGAGTATTAATAACAGTAACATTTTATGTGCTATCGGGTGCCTTTGAATGTAGCACATGAAAGTGACCATTTGGGAAAAAACAGCTTATATGCCCTAAATATGAGAATGGTTAAATAGGCAATGGTATATCCACACATGGAAATAAATCTATGAAGTTGTTTAAAATAATGAGATAGATTTGTTTGTGCTGGTAGAAGACAATCTCTAAAACTTATTTTTGAGGTGGGGAGGGGAAATCAAGTACCAAATCAACACTCAGTAAGGTTGTAATTAAGCAACCTTCTGATACTTAAAAGTTTTGTTTGTAATCCTCACCCAAGGATATGTTCATTGACCTTAGAGAAAGGGAGAGAGAGAGAAAGAGACATCGATGTGAGAGAGAAATATCGATTGGCTGCCTCCCATACACACCCTGACTGGATATTGAACCCGAAACCTAGGTATGTGCCCTGACAGGGAATGGAACCTGTAACCTTTCGGTGTACAGGATGATGCTCCAACTGAGCCATATTTTAATTTTTAACAAAAACAAATATCTATATCTCTATATCCCTAAATATCTAGATAAATAGATAGATATAGAGATATAGAAATCACTTATGTAGTTAGGGAAATATAGTAAGAAAAAGAAAATGTCTGAGTAGAGGTATCTTAAAATTTGGAAAGATGAAATCGTCCTTGGAGCCGAGCCATTACACATGAACACGGGAGGCATCTGGGCATGTCTTTAAACCCTGGGTGGCAGCAAGAAGTGCTTTAGGCCCTGCTTCTCTGCCTCTCAGTTTCTCCTCTATAAACTGTACACAGGTTATATTCTGGTCCCGCTGAAATGCACAAATCCTGCAGGCAGTGGGAAAAGGCTCAAGAGGGAACTGGCAAAGCTCAGGGACCATTCCCCTGCTCATTCTGGTCGTGGATTGTTAGCACTGGTTGCTCAGTGATTGCAGAGCCAACTTGGAGCTTTGTTGTCTCAATTCATCTTGATAAGAAAAGGTTACGCCTACTCTGAGGCTAGGATAAAGCCAAGTCTACACACTTTGGGATTTACCCCGCTAGGGGAACTTTTACGGATGGAAACTCCTTAAAAACAAGCGACAGAGAACTCTCTTCTAGTTGAGAAGCTTTGTTTGCAATTTCGATGAATAATGATTTGAAAATACAGTTTTGTCTTATGTGTTGTTTGGGAGCTAAATGTCTAAATGTACCTAGAATCCTCTCGGATTTTGTGACAAACGGTATCAACATGGAGAAAGGAGAGGCCCGGTGGTGATTTTGCCGGCCCTGAAGGTATCTGAGGATCTGCCCAGCTTGCGCCCTTTTTTAAGTTCAGCCCATTCCATCAACCCTTCCTCAAGTGTCATCCTCTGCAAAGTTTTCTTCAAGACTTCCTGGAGCCATCTGTACAGAACCAGCCAGGATTGAGGGGATGATTAAGTGACTAGCGGAGGGAATGGGCATGGTGAGCCATCCTACCCACTTTTACTTGCATTCTCTCAGGTGATCTGAACACTGAAGAGCCTTTTCATCAGTTTTGGTTGGGCGCTGAATGGGTCTAGGTATGAACTGCCCTAGAAAATCTGCTGAGATCAGTGATTCTCTGCTTCTGTTGGATGGAATGAAAACTCTTAAACCTGCATCCACCAATGGGCTGTGTATCTACAGCAAGTTACTTAAAGTGTCTGTTGCTCGGCTTCATTTCTATAAAACGAAAGCACTGGTCATACTTGAACTTTGAGGGCACCAATAGCTCTGAGGTTCCATCTTCAAGACTCATAAACAGGCCCCGGCCAGGTAGCTCAGTTGGTTAGAGTGTTGTCCCAATACTCCAACGTTGTGGGTTCAATCCCCCCTCCCAGAACATATAAGAATCACCAGTGAATGCAGAAATAAGTAGAACAACAAATCTCTTTCTTTCTCTTTGCCTCTCTGTAAAATTAATAATAATAATAATAATAATAACTCTTAAACAATCCATGACTCTTCCCCCAAGATAACTCCTAACACTCCCCTCAGGTTGAGTCTGACCTGGGACAAAAAGGCATAAGAAATGGTAGGAAAATTTAAATGGCCTCTTCTTACGTAAAGAGACCAATGAACATGGTAACAGCTGTCGCCACCTCAAAGAAAACACTAGGAAATTTCCTTTAGATAAAACTCCTTTAGGAGAGAACGTTAGGAGAGCAAAACAGACATGGGGATTACTGGGAGGGTTCCTCTTGGCCAATGTGTAGTTTTGGGAGTCAATGTCTCATTCAGAAAGTTCCAGAGAAACCATCCATGGGCTAATTAGTAGAAGGGGCAGGAGAGAATGGCAGCCAGGTTTGTTGAGTGGGTAAGTTTGAAGGCATGTAGACACAGAAAGGTCACTATAACATCCCAATTAGCACTCCCCTCATTAATACTCTTTCCTTCTTCCTTTGTTTCTTTTGCTTCAAAAAAGGTTTTAAATGACTTTGAGGATAGTAACCCATTTCTCCTTTAACTATTAAAAGACTAATATATATATATATATTTTAATCCTCTCCCAAGGATATTTTTTCTATAGATTTTCAGAGAGAGTGTGGAAGGGAGGAGGGGAGGAAGAGAGAGAGAGGAAGGGAGGGAGGGAGGGAGAGAGAGAGAGAGAGAAGAAAGAGAAACATCAATGTGGGAGAGACATATCTCTCAAAAAACGACTGGTTGCCTTCCGCACATGCCCCTACTGGGGCTAGGGATGAAGCCTGCAACCCAGATACTTGCCCCTGACCAGGAATCAAACCCGAGATCCTTCGGTACAAGGACTGACTCTCCAATCACTGAGTCATGCCAGCCAGAATGAGACCTAAGTATTTTAACATAATGTAACACCTCAGAGACGAGAAACCTGAAACATCCCTGCCCAAAGCACTGCTCTTTGCTTCTCTGGCAATGCACTGCAAACCCTGATGCATCCCAATGATCTGAGTGCTTTGAAAATACAGATAGCTCCCATAGGAGTCTTTTACCCACAGCAACTGAGAACTTCGGCTCTATGACCTAATCAAGGTCGAACCGTTGCAAATAACTGGTCTCATATAATCTATCTCTGGACCATTCGGATCTTTTTTGAATAAAAATTGCTCCAGCAAGTATGCTGTTTTAGAAGACAGTAAGCATGTCATATGCTAATTATGGCCAATGATGGCATAAAACAAAAGTGCATTACTGAATGCTTTCAGTTTCTTATAATGATGGCAAGAAGGCATGTCATGGGGCCTTTTTAGCCCCAGACATCACTCCAGAGAATTCCAACAGATATAGACAAGGGCCATGCGGACTCGGATCCTTTCCTCTCAGGCTGTTTACCCATGGGAATAGGATGTCCTGAAGTAACACTTCCCCCAAGTGAAGTGCTGATAAGTCCGGTTATCAGAAAGATATTACTGGGAGTGTGATGTGCAAGGTATTTACATTTTCCTGATAGAGTTAGTCATATGAAAGCTGACAAAGAAGGCAAAAGAGCAGTGTTGTGGTGCAATATCAACAGGCAGCTGTCCCCTGGCTTCCCGATAAATAGGATGACTGGCATTGCTGAGCGGTGTGGTCACTGCCAAAGGAATGGCCCTCTCACATTTCCTCTTGATTCACATATTCAGTGGGGTTGCCTGTCATCTCCTCCCTCTTCTGCTTCCCAGACACTGAGTCTGGAACGAAAATTCACCTGCCTCTGAGCTGGCCACTGGTGGGGGCGGGGGTGTTACTTGGGTTCCCAGGTTGGAAGATTATCTCACCCAGCCCTGACTATATAAGCTGCCCCGTGTGGAGGAGTCCAGCAGGGCCAACTGAAGGGATTCATTCCGCAGGAGAAAAACACACAAACGAACTTTAGGCCAACATGATGATGCTGAAAGTGGAAGAGCTGGTACGTAAGACATGTTATTTTTATGCAATGAAAACTGGTTTGGTTTTAATTTGAAAATGAAAATGTCCTTTTTCTTTCAGGCATAATGCACAGGTACAGAATGCACAGTGAGAATGTCATATATGGAAAATGGTTGGTTTATGTGATAAAATGAGTGACACTGGAAAAATGGAGCTGGGAGCAATGACTTTTCTACATGTTTCCTATTTATTACCTTTTCCTTTTGGGTTTTATTACTAAAGTGTACACTCACATGTCATTATCAAAATGCCTTAGGGAAGAAGCTCTATGGCAAGAACATGTGTCAGAAAACTTTTCAACTCAAGGCCAAGAGTTATCAAAAGTAATAAAATGAAGGAATTTTAAATATTCAGAGGGGGTGGTTGTGATTTTCCTAGGAGAAATATGACTAAGTGGATTAAGTGTATTTCAGCATATCAATCTAATCTAAACCTTGATTTAACTAAGACAGCAGGACAAGTACCTGAAGGTAGTGCTGGAACATCGCAGCAACGGGTCACACCTGAGATCTGACAGCTGCACGGGGGCGGCTGTTGCCAGGGAGGAGGACCAGGGGCCTCCTGCAGCATCCTCCGCAGAGGACGACCCCAGGACAAGCCCTGCTACTCTGACCTGCCATCTTCTTCCCTCGTAGGTCACAGGGAAGAAGAATGGCGGTGGGGACACTGGGGAGTTCCTCCCTGAGGATTTCACAGATGGAGAGTATGAAGCTGCTGTTACTTTGGAGAAGCACGAGGACCTGAGAACACTTCCGGCCCACTCAGTGAGCCTTGCGGAGCAGCAGTGGAAAATTGAGAAACAGAGAGAGGCAGAGGTAAGAACCCTCCATGGGATCCACTAGTGGGAGGTTAGGGATAGCGTAGGGAAAAGGAGGTGCCAAGCAGGAAGAAGCAAAGAGAGAAATAAAATAAATGCCACCATCCCAAAGATGTTTCATACCAAATATGAACCCCTGTAAAGAGACAACTTCTATGGGATACGTTGTGGGAAAGAATTCTTTGGCGAGACTATGTCCTCCAGACTCTGAATCAATGATCGAAGGTTCTTTGACCATGTTCTGATTGAAAGACTTGGAAAGAGAAATGTGTCCAGTGAATTTCTGATGTCACATGCATCTAGTTTATCCCAAGAAAGAGAGACCCCTTTCAATAACATGGTTTGTGGTCTAAGGATCATTCTTTGACTGTGTCTACTATCTGTGTTGCTAAGATCTGTGTTCCTGGGTGAATTTTCATTACTTACTAATGACAGATAAAACATGCATTAGTTAGCTGTAGTCCTCGGACAGTCTGTTTCATGAGCCCTGCTTACTGGGCCACCTGAAAGAGATTGGCATTGATATTTCAAACCTCAGCACTCATTATTAGATTATTTTGGGTAAAAAAAAATTCTTGAATATGATGAAAAAATTTGACAGAAATCTGGGGTTTGTTTATGGCAGTAATTACAAAATCATCACTTAGAGACTAGATCCTATCTCCAATTAGTCAAAAGCTGATGCTACATGCAAGATAAGTGAAGATGAAGACAATTAATTAAAAAATCAGACCCCCAAATCCTCGAATAAGAAATGACTAAACTGAAATCAGACTTATTTTTTCTATTCTTTTGCTCATGCAGTATACATACTTATTTCAGACCTTGCAGGTTTTGTTTAGACACAACCAGAATGCTTGTCAGTAGAACTCAACATATTTTGAAACACGGTTTTCTTTTTTAGCTCAAGAAGAAAAAACTAGAACAAAGATCAAAGCTTGAAAATTTAGAAGACCTTGAAGTTATCATTCAACTGAAGAAAAAGAAAAAATACAGGAAAACTAAAGTTCCGGTTGTGAAGGAACCTGAACCTGAAATCATCGTAAGGGCTTTAGGCTTTATAGTCTCACACGTCTGGCGTGTGTGCTACGGGGGAATAAACCTGTGGAGGGTTTGATTGAATGTTGGGATGCTCACGGGTAACTCTCACCCTATTTTGGCTTTAGACAGAACCTGTGGATGTGCCTCGGTTTCTGAAGGCTGCCCTGGAGAATAAACTGCCAGTAGTAGAAAAATTCTTGTCAGACAAGAACAATCCAGATGCCTGTGATGAGGTAAGGCTTACAAAAAGCACTGCAAAACCCAGCTCATTAATTTTGTGTTTCTTCTGCTTTACTGCAGCCTTGCTAACATGGTGCCAAAAATCAATCCACCTGAAAACAGCTTTCCCCAGCTGTTGCCACATATGTCAGCAGCATAACAGAAGAGTACAGTGGTCCAAAAGAAAACCCCTTCCCCAAAATCCTGGATTAGTGCTATTGATTGAATAATTGTTTTGGACTCATATATTTCTGGCTGATTTTTTATTCGCCTTTAACTTCTTAGATCCTTGGGATAGGCGTTGAATAAGGCCAGGCCAACAAACTACCTTTGCAGAAATAGAGTGTCCCCCCAAAAATGTATATACACTTTTTCCCGATAGCTCAATTGATGTTTCTTTCTTTTCAGATTTAACCCATTGGAGTTAATAATTACTCAAAGTGTCTATGCATTTGGGGGGATACCCTGTATATTATTAGCATCATCTCTGATTGGACCCAAACACATCAGCTCTAGGTGGGAAATTCAGAGACTAGTGCTCACGTGCCAGCTCTATCTCTGCTTCGCTACTTGATTTGCATTCCCCAATCTCAGTTTCCTTATCTGTAAGGAGGGCACTGGAGTGAAATCATGCCTAAAGTTGTTGCAGCTTTAATAAGTCTAATTCACCTATTTGTATGAAGCCGATTTACCAGAAATCACTAATCCTTTTTGTATTCAGAAATGTAAATGGGGAATCATTTCTGAAGTTGAACTAAAAATGAGTGCTCCTATTTTCTTAAGATGAATGGAATACTTTTTGATGTTTAACTTACCAACAGTCCCAGATGAAAGAAAACTGTCTGATCTGCATGATAAATATCACACAACAATGAAGGCACAAAATACAATAGAGGGAAATCAGCATTTAGGTCATCTTGAACCTGCAAGACGTCACATCCCCCTATGTAGATAGACTTCTAGGTACTTAGAAATGTACTTTGCAGGAAGCACAAATCTCAGTTGCAGGATAATTGTTCTAGTTCTGCAATTTTAGTGAATTTAACATTTCTAGTTCATAAAGAAGCACTCCAGTTTCTATCAATTAAGTCATCAGAGTCCCCAGATTCAGACCTAATAGAAAGGATTTATGCACATTTTTATATGCATTTCTCTCTTTTAATCTCTATTCTGACAGTATAAACGGACAGCTCTGCATAGAGCATGCTTGGAAGGACACCTGGCAATTGTGGAGAAGTTATTGGAAGCTGGAGCACAGATCGAATTCCGTGATATGGTGAATATATTTCTTCGTTTGGAAATAAGCCAAAATGTACAGACTATATGAAGCTTGAGAAAAGCTAAAATGAAACACTGGGCTGATTGGACTGGAAATTGATCTGAGAGAGCTAGGCAAAAGCTTATTTCTCCACACAAGAGATGGGACTAGGTCATGTGGAAAGTATTTTCTATACATACTGAAAAGGAGAGAAGTGTTCCAGGGAAAAGGAGGAAGTGAAAGCTGTTGAGCAGAATTCAATATCCTCATCAGAGAGCTGGGTCATTATCAAGTCAGTAGCATTACTGAGAAGTAATACAGTCGACACTCGCCTTTCAACATCCCCGCCCTTCCATTATACACGGCAGTCTGCTCGAGGCCCCTGGGCTGCCAGCAATGAATCAGAATTCTCTCGCTGCATGCCTTATATGATAGATGCTGACTGCCGTAGACGTGATTTGGGGCTAGACTGCATACTAAATGAATTGCATCTATGGAAAGCAGCTGCTTTTCAGACCTCAATAATTCAACACTGTGATTTCTACAAAGACCAGTATACAGCGTATTTTATGAACTGAAATTGAGCTGGGAAATGCTTTATTTATTTAAATGCAGCTCAATTTGACTCTAGAGCAAAGCGGAAAGGGTACATGAAGAGTACAAAGGATCTGGCCAAAACTGAACCCAAAAGACACACAGAAAAACAATTAAAGAAACAAAAAACAAAGTTAGCATGGAAAGACGCTAAAATTCATGAGTGTGGGATTTGACAGGCCAGAGACAAACCACCCAGAGCAGCGAAGGGGGCCCTCTCTGAGTAAGTGCAGCCTGCAGACCACAAGGGATGACGGGCGAGGTGCAGAAGCTATGCTAGCACAAAGGAGAAATGAGAACGGGCAGGAGATAAGAAATAACAGGGGCACAGGAAGAGGTGTCAGATGCAAGTTAAAATCTTTTGGAAGGGACCACTTTTATTCTGTCAGAATGTTGAAGTACACTTTTTCTAGAACTTTTGAGTATTCGTATTTGGCAAAAGTGATTAAAAGTGGGTTTGCATATCTATCCTGCCATTCACTAGCTGTGTGTCCTTGGGGAGCAAACATGACTACTGTGGAGCCTTGATTTTATCACAGTACCACCTACCTCACTCATAATGTTGCCAGGAGGACAACCAAGTTGAGGGTGGCTAGCAACATGTTGGCACGAGGAAATTCTCATCAAGTTGTAGCTCTTATTCTTCTTAATACATATTTATTAGATTAAGAGCCTCCTAACGATGCACATGACAGATGCACACATATGCATGCATATACTCCCGTTCACACACGTAAGAGTTTAGCTGAAACATTTGGCAAAGAGCCTTCAACTCCAATAGTTGGAATTGGGGATCTAGACGGGGACAACCACTGCTACCAGATGTACCAGCAAAGCAGGAGTTCCTGGGCCTTAGACACCAAGTCCGCACTAATTCCTCTGACCAGATTCTTCTTTACCTTAAGTCATGTCCTTTTACCTTCCGGGTATAGCTTGAATCTACAGCCATCCACTGGGCAAGCCGTGGAGGAAACGTGGATGTCTTAAAATTGTTGCTGAATAAAGGAGCAAAAATCAGTGCCCGGGATAAGGTATTTCTCCTCTTGCAGCCCTGCGCCCCCCCCCCCCTTCTTCCTCTCTCCTCCTCCTCCTCCTCTCTCCCTGTTCTTCCTCTCCTTCTCCCTCTCCCCCTCCCCTTTCTATTCCTCATTTCCCACCTCCTCCCACCTTTGCCATCTGCTGAGAGCCCATTCTGTGTGTGGGGTACCATAGTGGCCACTCCCCCGCCCCCTCCCTACATGCCTCGGGGTCTGGGACAATCCGGTCCTCACACCCAGCAAATCCACCTCGTTCTTCAATCTCCCAGTTGCTCAGCACACGCTGCACGTGGCGGTGAGGACGGGCCACTATGAGTGCGCGGAGCATCTCATTCCCTGCGAGGCGGACCTCAACGCCAAAGACCGAGTGAGTAGTCAGAGTTTAGTCCTTGTTGATTTGGAATTATTCCCCAAGCTGGTACCCACGTACCCACCTCTTCCTCAGGACCCCCTTCAGCGTGTTCACTCTGCTTCTCTAGGAAGGAGATACCCCGCTGCACGACGCCGTGAGACT
>NW_005871114.1:5967189-5968986 GCF_000147115.1 Myotis lucifugus
TGTCTCTAACGGTTTCGGTGGCCCGTTCGGTCCATTCTATCCCTGCTAACCTTGGCAGACTCGGGTCACCTGGTCAGAGATGGGGAGAGCCATAGTGACTGCTATGACTTCAGTGTCTAATATGGTATCTAGTAATTCTTTTAGAATTTGGTCTTGAAAATAAAAGATGGTCCAATTGCTCACCTCCACGGACACAAGTGCAATCTGCTGTGTCCATCCTGGCTGAGCACAGCCTGGGGTTGACAGGAATACAGACACCACCTTCCTGAAGGGGTCTCAAATTCCATAGTGGTCAACGCAGCCAGAGCCAATGAACTCAAATCAATCAATATCTAATCCCAGGAATTCGCAGTCCTCCCCTCCTGACAACAGCATCGCATGCTACCACTTTCTTCCAGGGGCCGCTGTACTGTTGCCTATATTTTTGAGATAATCTCCATCTATTTTCCGCTTTGGTTTATCTGCACATCCCTCAAAATAATTTCCTATATTTAGGCCTCGAAAATGCTTGTATAAGTCCCTTTTACAAGTATGTATTAATTTAGCTTCATCTGTAAGCAGAAAACAAAACCAACTTCTCATGGTCCCAATTCCCAGGCAAACATCATCTAATATAAGCTTTAAAAATATCACCCAGAGGAAAGGGTGTAAATTACTGAAAAAATAACTTGAAAGCTTTTGGAGAATCGCTTTTTACAAAAAAGAAAATCCCAGTGATCATATAATGTGAATTATTTCTTCTCCTTATTGTATTACTATGAGACTGAGAGGAATATTTTATCATGGAAACAATTGGCTTGATGACAGGAACAAAGAATAAGTGCAAGTAATAGAGACTGCTGCTTGGGGTGGGAAAGTGTTAAAGGTAGAATTCCCTCACCCCTGATATTGGGATTGGCTTTATCTAATAATTTAAAGTATCAGAAAAAGAGTAGATTCAATCAAATCGCCAAAGCTGCAGAAAATATGATTTTTTTTTCTTCAGACTGTGAGACACTACCCGCAGAGATAAATAGCATACAGATCGGGGAGACTGTGTAACTAGGCAGAAAATCAGGAGATAGATTTCAATAGAGGAGTGCCAGGAATTTATGGAATAGCCAAAAATATACAAATAGGGCTCAGAGTTCTGTATATCAGTGAGACCCAGGCATGCGGGTTCTGAAACTATTCATGTCATTGACCCAATGGGTCAATGTTCCACAAAGACCAGTAAGCTATTGGAAACCATCTTGAAAGGGATTGGAAACAACACACAATATGTTATTGTGTTGTTGTCCAAACTGTCTTCATGTCTGCTGATAAAGGGAGATGTGTGAGAAGTTCCAAAGTGAAGGTTACAGGGCCACTGACTCAATATGCACAGGGGCCAGGCGGAACATACAAGTAACATAAGGGGGTGGATGCAGGAATCTGTGCACATCACTTTGCAAGGTAGAGGCTCTTTCCCAAGCCAGCCCAGTGCTGCTCTGCGGAACCACAGTCTCATGCTGCCAGCTCTTCTGATTTTTTTTTCCAGAAATCACTAATTCAGTTGAGAAATCTCTTATTTTCCAACTGTTGACAATTAATTCCAATGTACAAATCACACACAAACACACACACACACACACACACACACACACACACACACACACACACACACACAAAACCTAAGCTGTTGGGCCAAAAAAAACAGGTCTCTAGACCAGTGATGGCGAACCTTTTGAGCTCGGCATGTCAGCATTTTGAAAAACCTAACTAACTCTGGTGTCGTGTCACATATAGAAATTTTTGATATTGCATCATAGTAAAACA
>NW_005871114.1:5969171-6002534 GCF_000147115.1 Myotis lucifugus
ACATGTCATTGATGTCACCTCCAGAAAAGTAAAATTTCCTGGGAGAGAGCTCAATGTAACTAGTTGTGAAAAATCTACCCCCTGGAGCAGTAATAGTTCTGAGCAGTTCCTGAGTATTTAAGCCAAGGCGTCGAAGCAGCTGGGTTACCACCAGTTTTTATCAATCAAGGAGTCATTTTACAAATTGATAGGAACTGGGGATTTTTATTAATACCTGAAATAGTCCCATAGGGGGAAAAAATTGCTCATCTGAAATGCCAAAAGCAATTTCCATGAGAAACAGTGAAAGACTGGTTTGAATAAAAACGGCAAATCCCTCACAGAAGAAAGCATAAAACACTCCAGTAACACACACCCATCCATTACCTCATTAAACATATCTTGAGAAGGATGAGAATTTATAGATGCCTCCCATCTGGAAGTCAAATTTCCTCATCTGTTTTGATTAGGCTGGGAAGACCCCGATGGACCTGGTGTTACACTGGCAGAACGGAACCAAAGCGATATTTGACAGCCTCAAAGAGAACTCCTACAAGACCTCTCGCATAGCTGCGTTCTAGGAGACACGACCGACCGACCGACCGACCACGGGCTTTCTTCAGCTGCTCCTCACCGGTGGTCTTTGGAAGGCCGGGCCCCAGAGAAGAGCAACTTAGTTACAAAACCCTGCTTCTCCTCATCAACCTATGGTCAGGCTGCACCTTGTAAAGTTTCAAGAAAGCACTGGGACATAGGCATTGAAATTTCCCTTAGGGCGACCCACTCTATTTATTTGTATCTATTCCTGTGCATTTACTTATTTATTCTTAAATGAACTCCACTATCACTGATACTCAGATTCTTTATGCTCATCCGTTTGGTGGGCAGAGCTTGATTCGTACACAACGCTCCAGAGCCTTCCCGTAGATAGTCCGTAACCCATGCCAATGAGCAGTGCTCAGTGGCTGCCTATGTGTCACCTCACTCACGTAGGATATTTCAAGGTGTTTCTAAGAGACAAAGGTGATTATTGCCGCCCTCTTTTCTCCTGAATTTTTACTGCTGAAGTCTGAGGCAATGGAAAAGCATACAGTGACGGAAACAGTAGCATGGAAGAGAAGGACAGGAAAGCCAGCCGTTTTCCGGCTGGGCCTGGTATTCCTTACCAAGTCACGCACTGTGCTAAGGTGAAGCGGATGTTGCGAGTGTGAGCGGAGTGCAGTGGAAGGAGTGGGCAACGGGGCCATGCAGAATGGGATTTGCTCAAAAAGATGAAAGTAACGGCAAATTGTAAATGTGTAAATGTATCTTATGTCGTATGTATATTTTATATTCATAATAAAAGCAAACACATTCTAAACCTCTTTCTAAGTACTTCTATAAGTGAAACAGGCCATTTAGATGGGGTGTTGTTATTCTTCCAAGTTTTTCAGATTAGGACTGCCCTGTAGAACAGTATTTCTCAGTAGTTAATATGTATGTGGATCACATGAGGATCTTAAAATGCAGATTCTGATTCTGCCAGGCTCAGACTGGACCTGAGGTTCTAGAAGTGGTGGTATGCCACCACCACACCTTGGGCTGCAAGGTTTGAAAACCACTGATACAAAGGCGTAAGTTCTTGCCTGGCCGTGGTGGCTTAGTGGTTGAACATCGATGAACCTGGATTCCTGATCAGGGCATATGCGCGGTTGCGGGCTTGATACCTGGTGTGGGGTGTGCAGGAGGCACTGATCAATGATTCTCTCTCATCATGGATGTTTCTATCTCTCTCTTCCTCTCCCTTCCTCTCTGAAATCAATAAAACTATACTTAAAAAAAAAAGAATAAGTTCTTTTGGCCCCAATGATGGGGGAAAGAGACCCCTGGTGGGCAGAATGTTTACTACATGCTAAACAATGCTCCTTAAGAAGTTCCATCAGGAATGGACTGAGGTTTAACCATTGCTATGGACAGCTCTGGCAGTGTCAAAGGGCTCCAACAAGAAAACACACCTGGTGGATAACTCCTGATCTCCAAGGCGTTTGTTGCCAGGTGTTGGACCAGGTGCTAAGACCTGTGATGAGAAAATTCGATGAATACTAAGAAATAATCACAGAAATATATATATGGTAAATGCCTGTAGTAAGTACAATGAAGTAAAAAATAGAGTTCTATGAGTCTAAGATGTGGAGGCACATCATCTGATGGGGTGAGGGGATATCTACAAAGACTGCTTAGAGATGGTGGCTTTCAGAAGAATCTGAGGGATAATCTGGAGTAATTCAAGCACAGAACATCCCAGGCAGTGGAGAGAAGAGAGGAAAGGGCAAGGGTATGGGAATAGTGTGGCATGTTAGGAAATGTCTGAAGGCCATCATGAAATACCAGCACTGGTACCCTCCCAGAACTCGCTCCAGACAGTATCACACACATAACCTCTTAGCTATGCCTCCGACACTTTGAGAGGACACTCAGGCATAGTCCATACCAGCTCTTGCAGGCAGCTAGTCATGCACACATATGGAGTTCTGAGGATGGTGTGAAATATTTTTGAAGCTTTTCTATCTAGTCTCCTAATCCAGAGTCAACCTTCCAGGGGCAGCTTCCTTCTATCTCCCTCCCTCCCATCCCCTCCCTCTAGGGTCCTGGCTCTAACTTCTCAGATCCTTAAGGCTCAGGGTCCTTCCCTTTCACAGGCAACATTTCTCTTGCTAATACTGACGTCTCCCATGGCATTAACTTCAGTGTGTTATGATGTGACCAAGTCCTCTCTTTATGATGATTTTCTCCAGTCTCCCTCCCCACAAGAGCGGGAGGGTAAAGAAGAGACGAAGGGGTTAAACACTTTTGTGTTGCCACATATAAAGACCTGCACTAACACAGAGGTAGAGACAACATGGGGTACATCCCCTAGAACAAAGGCAACTCAGTTAGCTCTGCTGAAAAAAAGATAAACAGTTCAGGCAAAATTTTCAAGTCTCTGTTGAATAGGAAGTCAACTTTTACAAGCTCCTTCCTTGTCTTCCCCCCTGAGCCAGCTCTGTCCACAGTCTGTTGTCTTGTGTTTTCTCAGTGAAGGGAATACTCCTTTGGCCAAAGAGACCCCTGGAAGTTGTTCTTGACATTCTCTCTCCCTCACCCTCTTTCAACCAACCACGGAGTCTTCTTACCAAGGACACTGCTCTGTAACCTGCCCACTTCCTCCCATCAGATCACCAGGCCCCACTGAGACCCCAGCTCTGGTTCACTTCCTTCCTGTCTGTTCTCCAAATTGCAGCCAGAGTGATTTTCCTAAAATGCAAATCTGGTCACGTCATTCTCCTTTGAAACATTCTTCAATGGCTTCCCTTTTCTCCTTAATGTTTTCTAAAATCCTTAAAATCAGACAGCTGTTAACTCTAGTCTCATCTATTTCTCATTACTTTCCTAGCTAAACTCTAAATTTCAACTCCACTGAATTTTCAGTTCCTTAAAAAATCCAGGCACTTGCTTTTCTGTTTTTACATGTGGTGGCAGTTCCCTGGAAGGGTCTTCTTCCCACCTCACCCCACCCCACCCCACCCCACCCCGCGGCATCATTTCTCCTTCTTCCTTTGGGTTAGAGCAAGCGTGTCAAACTTGCAGCCCACATGAATATTTTTGCGGCCCAGTCAATATAACAGTATGTAAGAAACGTTTTAATAAAATAATAAAAATTTTGTAACTTCATTTTTACAATGTCCTGTTATACATCATTATTAATAACGAACTACAACGTTCGCTAATGACTGATTACTATAATCGTGTTGCATTCATTTCCCTTACTCGCCTTACGTGCAGGTGCACCATTTCTCTCCACTAATACTAGCAGCGAATATTTTAGCAGCCGATTGCCACATCATTGGTCTTGTCCTGACTTGTTTGGTGTGCACAACAGGAAATATTTTGCTTTCGGAGAACAAGAAAAATAGGTTTATTTGCGTTACGCTTATTAATTTGTGCAGTTATTCAGTGTCTGGTAAGTTAATGTTCAAGAAAAACTATTTTTATTAAAATGTTCTATTATTTTATGTCTTTCAGCCCTTTGTATTTAGCATGTCTCTATCAAAATAAACCTACGCTTCTATGACAATGGAAGCTTTTGTTTTTTTGTGGCCCACATTAACTTAAACCTTGTTTATTTGGCCTGTGTTAGCCTTTGAGTTTGACATACTTGGGTTAGAGGCATTTTTGTCCAGGAAGCCATCTGGACCCCTTCCTTCGGACTTTGTTACTCCTTCCAAGTGTATTCTTATACTTTTTCTCCAGGTCATTACATCTATCACACTGCTTTCATTCCCCAAATGAAAAACTTCCTCTCTCCTCTTGAACAAGCAATACATACTCATTAAGTATTCCGCTAATTGTAGAAACAGATACTGAAAAAAGCTACATCACACCAATAATCCTAATTTCACGGCACTCTGATTTTTCTGTGCACATTACATATGGGCACTGCACATTTAGTTTTATAACTTTGTTCTCAATTGAACCTATTCTATACACCTTTATTCTTGTTTCACTGTACAATGGATCATTTAACTAATCCTATTATTATTGGGCATAAGGTTGTTTTCATTTTCCCATTATTTAAGATATTGTTGCAATGAATATTCTCACCCATGCACCCTTTGTATCTAACCAGTTATTTCTAAAGAAATACATTTACAGGAATATCTATAAGATTGGTATCAAATTATATCCCTTCCATGTTAATGCCTTTCCCCACAATCATGAAAATACTCATTTTATAAATTTTTCAACCTGATCAGCAAAAGAAAATTTTATATTTGGTAACTTTTGCCTGATTACTAAAAAGTTCAGCTCCTTCATGTTTACTGAACATTTTTCTAGGTCAACCTTTTTTGCCCAATTTTCAAGTAAGTCAGGTTCCCTTAAAACAGCACTTGAAAAGAGGATTCTTGTGGTTTACTGAGAATAACTGAAGGTAAGAGGATGGGGTGGGAGAAGAAAAGAGGCGAAGATGTGGCTTCAAGAGAAGTCTCTCTTCAGCCTAATCCCAGGGCGCCCAGGAGCACAAATGCACAGGTGGGCCAACCTCAAGGGGTGAGAGCAAAACATTCCAGGCATCTGTGGGTAAGGTGACACCCATCGTCCAGGACAATCCTCTGGAAAAAGATGGAGATGACCATTCGTTCCCAACACCCGAAGTAGCTGAGGGCTGGGTATACCAGCCTGGAAAAACGGATCTGGGTGGACACTATTGGCATTGGGGATGTTGGATGTTTTTAAAAAACAGTTAAGAGGGGAGAAACCAAGATGGCGGCATAGGTTAACGCCAGAGTTTGCTGCCTCGAACAACCACTTCAAAAATACAACTAAAAGACGGAACGGACATCATCCAGAACCACAGGAAGGCTGGCTGAATGGAAGTTCTACAACTAGGAGGAACCGAGAATCAGAGGAGCCGCAGTGCTGAAGTAAAATACTAAGGTGCGGAGTGCGCGCGGCGTGGGCTGGTGGCTGAGGGCGTGGTTGTCTGTTTCAATCCGGAGGGAGCCTCAGACTCAGAGCTCCAGATCTGGGCGAGTCTCTAGGGACCCAGACTCAACCGGGAGAAGCAGGACTGTCTGGCTACGGTCCCTCCGAGGTTTGCAGCTGTTGCTGGGACAGAGAGGCAGAGCCCCTGGGGACGGACTGAGAGCAGCCATAACTGCTCCCTCCTCCATCCTGTTGATCCCGTGGGACCTGCCCCGCCCAAGCCCTGCAGGGAGGCTTTTGCTGGATAGCCTCAGGCAAAGGCTAGATTAGCACCTCCCTAGAGGACACAAGTTCTTCCACTGCAGACACAGCTGATTCTCACAGCCAGTCGGCCTGGAGGTCAAATCCCTCTAGTATTAACTATAACAATCAAGGCTTAACTACAACAAGACTGCGCACAAAGACCACTAGGGGGTGTATCAAGAAAGCGTAAAAAATGCGGAGACAAAGAAACAGGACAAAACTATCAAGGGAGGATATTGAGTTCAGAACCACACTTTTAAGGTCTCTCAAGAGGCTTCTAGAGTCTGTCGATAAACTTGATGAGATGTACAGGAAATCTAATGAGACCCTCGATGGTGTGATAAAGGACCATCTAGAAAGCATACACTGACTGAAATAAAGAATATTATACAGACTCCCAACAGCAGACCAGAGGAGCGCAAGAATCAAGTCAAAGATTTGAAATGCGAAGAAGCAAAAAACACCCAACCGGAAAAGCAAAATGAAAAAAGAACCCAAAAATACGAAGATAGTATAAGGAGCCTCTGGGACAGCTTCAAATGTACCAACATCAGAATTATAGGGGTACCAGAAGATGAGAGAGAGCAAGATATTGAAAACCTATTTGAAGAAATAATGACAGAAAACTTCCCCCACCTGGTGAAAGAAATAGACTTACAGGTCCAAGAAGCGCAGAGAACCCCAAACAAAAGGAATCCAAAGAGGACCACACCAAGACACATCATAATTAAAATGCCAAGAGCAAAAGACAAAGAGAGAATCTTAAAAGCAGCAAGAGAAAGAAACTCAGTTACCTACAAGGGAATAGCCATACGACTATCAGCTGATTTCTCAACAGAAACTTTGCAGGCCAGAAGGGAGTGGCAAGAAATATTCAAAGTGATGAATACCAAGAACCTACAACCAAGATTACTTTATCCAGCAAAGCTATCATTCAGAATTGAAGGTCAGATAAAGAGCTTCAGAGATAAGGAAAAGCTAAAGGAGTTCATCACCACCAAACCAGTATTATATGAAATGCTGAAAGGTATCCTTTAAGAAAAGGAAGAAGAAGAAAAAGGTAAAGATACAAATTATGAACAACAAATATGCATCTATCAACAAATGAATCTAAGAATCAAGTGAATAAATAACCTGATGTACAGAATGAACTGGTGATTATAATAGAATCAGGGACATAGAAAGGGAATGGACTGACTATTCTTGGGGGGAAAAGGGGTGTGGGAGATGCGGGAAGAGACTGGACAAAAATCATGCACCTATGGATGAGGACAGTGGGTGGGGAGTGAGGGCGGAGGGTGGGGTGGGAGCTGGAAGGAGGGGAGTTATGGGGGGGAAAAAGAGGAACAAAGGTAATAATCTGAACAATAAAGATTTAATAAAAGAAATATTAAAAAAAAACAGTTAAAAGATAAGGATGCTAAACCTCTCTGGAATCCTATATAATAAAGAGGTAATATGCAAATTGACCATCATGCCCTTGCACAAGATGGCCAGCAGGGGAGGGCAGTTAGGGGTGACCAGGCCAGCAGGGTAGCGCAGTTGGGGGGGACCAGGTCGGCAGAAGAGGGCAGTTAGGGGCAACCGGACCGGCAGGAGAGGGCAGTTGGGGGTGACTGGGCCGGCAGGGGAGGGCAGTTGGGGGCTACAGGGGAGGGCAGTTGGGGCAACTGGGCCGGCAAGGGAGGGCAGTTGGGGCAACCGGGCCAGCAGGGGAGGGCAGTTGGGGGTGACAGGGCCGGCAGGGGAGGGCAGTTGGGGGTGACTGGGCTGGCAGGGGAGGGCAGTTGGGGGGAAACAGGCCTGCAGGGGAGGGCAGTTGGAGGCAATCAGGCTGGCATGGGAGTGGTTAGGGCAGTGGTTCTCAACCTTCTGTCCCTTTAAATACAGTTCCTCATGTTGTGACCCAACCATAAAATTATTTTCGTTGCTACTTCATAACTGTAATGTTGCTACTGTTATGAATCGTAATGTAAATATCTGATATGCAGGATGGTCTTAGGCGACCCCTGTGAAAGGGTCGTTCGACCGCCAAAGGGGTCGCGACCCACAGGTTGAGAACCACTGGGTTAGGGGGTGATCAGGCTGGCAGGCAGAAGCAGTTAGGGGCAATCAGGCAGGCGAGCAGTTGGGAGCCAGCAGTCCTGGACTGTGAGAGGGATCCCAGATTGGAGAGGGTGCAGACTGGGCTGAGGGACACTATATATACATATATATATATCTGTTGCTTTTGTTAATCCTCACCTGAGGATATTATTCCCATTGATTTTTTTTTCATATATTTTATTGATTTTTTACAGAGAGGAAGGGAGAGGGATAGAGAGACAGAAACATCGATGAGAGAGAAGCATCGATCAGCTGCCGCCTGCACACCCCCCATTGGGGATGTGCCTGCAACCAAGGCACACACCCTTGACTGGAATTGAACCTGGGACCCTTCAGCCTCCAGCCCGACGCTCTATCCAGTGAGCCAAACCAGCCAGGGCCCCATTGATTTTTTTTTTTAGAGAGAGTGGAAGGTAGGGATTGAGGGGTGGGGAGAGAGAAACATCAATGTAAGAAACATTGTTTGCCTCCTGCACACATTCTGACCTGGACAGGGTATTGAACCTGCAACCCAGGTACATGCCCTTTACTGGGAATCGAGCCTACAACCCTTTGGTGTGTTGGGTGATACTCTTGTGTGGGGTGATGCTCTAACCACTGAACTTACTGGCCAGGGCCTAACAGATTATTTTCAGAGAGACAAATCAATCAAGCTTTTTATTTTCTGGCTTTTATGGCCATGTGTAGGTCTTTTCTAATTCAAATTTATTATTTTTTATTTATTTTCATTTATTTTTTATACTATTTTTTAAATTTACTTACATTTTTCTCCAGTATTTTACATGTTTTAAAAAAAACTTTATCCTTAATCCACTTGCATTTACTATAGGTGTGTGTACAGGTATGAGATAGGAATTAGACTCGTTTTTTTCCTAAGTGATAAAATGATAGCTGATAAATAGTAGGTACATTGTACATGACAGGTCCTTCTCTGAGCCTTCTACACATATTAATCTACTTAAGCCTTGCAATAATGCCACAGGAAGGGAGAAGAGATGGAGGAGTGAGGCGGGAGTGGTTATGTAATTTGCCCAAGGTCACAGAAGGTACTAGTGAGTTGGTATTTTAACACAGGTAGTCTTCAGTCTTTGCACCCAACTGGCATGCTGTACCGCCTCTCCCACATGGTAAACCAGTTATTCCAGCACCACTAACCAAACAAACCATCATTGCTTCTTATAACTGGAGAGGTTCTGGACTCCCAACTCTTCCATGAATCTATAAGAATTTCTGCACCAATCATACACTGTTTTAATTACTAGAGTTCTCTTGTCCTTTGTACATTGAGCAATAAAAGTCCCTCCCAATGTTCTACAAAATTTCCTAGCTATTCTCATATTTATTCTTTCAAAACACCAAGTCTTAAAAACCAAGCAAATACACAAGCAAACAAAAACACATACAGACATGTCGTTTGGATTTTGTTAAATTCATTAAATTTAGGGGAGAATTTGATGCATAATATCTCCTCATCCAAGAAAAAAAAGAATGTCTCCCTCCCTGTATTCCAGTCTTCTTTAATTTCGCTAATTTTCATTGAACAGTTTTCTTCATAGACATCCTACACATTTCTTATTAATTTATGTCTTTATGAATAGGGTCATCTTTTAAAATAGTATTTTATAAAACGTTATTGTTTATTAAAACTATTAGCTTTTGTGTATTTATTCTATAACTGAACTCTTTGCTGAACTTTTATTAAAGGTAGTATGGTCATTCTGTTTCAACTGAATCAGTAGTGGTTCATGTTCTAACAAAAGCACGCATTAGAAGGAAACCCACTGGCTGCTATTCACTGGTGACCATCATGCCCTAGTAATTTGAACAACGGGATAAGCACATATTCCTAAATAGAAAGCGGTACAACTGTAAATATATCACACATTTTTATAAACTAAAAGTGACATGTATTTCTAATCTTTTCCCAGTTGCTTCTCTTGTTTTTCAAAAAGACAGTCACATCCACAATAAGTTTACCTCATTTCTAATAGAACATTAAAGTCCTCACTATTGTATATTGTATCTGGTGCAACTGGGACACACACACACACACACACACACACACACACCCAGTTGGCTGAAAAGTAGATTAAGGCGTGGTATTAAAAAAAAAAGTTGAATATACACCCCGTTAAACATTTCACTTCCGTGTAAATTATAGAAATCTACACTCACGTGCGCCAATTTTTTAAAGAAAGGTCAAAGCTGTTCTTGGGAGTATGGATGCACTGATGAGAGATCCACAGCTGCCTTTTGAGTCCCAGGTTCTTTAAAGAAGAAGGAGAACTTAAAACTCTAGTAAAGCAGGCCAAGTGCAGAATTTTTACTGGATCTCCCCCAAATCTTAGTTATCCCGCTCACACCTTTTTTGACAGCACTTCTTTTTTAATAACTCCTCTTTCTCAAACCTTTCAAAAGCATCAACTTTCGTTTTCCTGGAAATTCTTTTTTGTTTTTAAATATATTTTATTGATTTTTTACAGAGAGGAAGGGAGAGGGAATAGAGAGTTAGAAACATCAATGAGAGAAAAACATCGATCAGCTGCCACCTACACACCTCCTACTGGGGATGTACCCGCAACCAAGGTACATGCCCTTGACTGGAATCGAACCTGGGACCCTTCAGTCCGCAGGCCGACGCTCTATCCACTGAGCCAAACCAGTCAGCGCAGAAATTCTTTTTTTTTTGCTCCTCATAGTTCATCATAATTTTTAACCAACTTATATAATTTTACAATGCTAACTACAAGGACAAAATGAACACACACCTAACTTTTGGTGAATCCAGGCGGGGTGTGAGCAGAAGCAAGCTGTCACTCGGGTGGCAGACTCCTGGTGAGGGGGTTCAGTAGCAGTGGCCACCAGCTTTGTGGAGTAGGCTAATCCACCAAACTGCACAAGCGGAAGTCAGTCAAAATGCTTTATTTTAGAACCATCATGGTTAATATATACAATATATAAATACATACGAACATATATATGTATGTGTGCGTAAAATAGTCGTCTACTTCTATTTTGCCAAAGGTTTTTTATTGTTGCTTAATTTTAAAATCTGGAATAGAGTTAAAATTTTATCAAATGTCTTGCTAGCATCTATTAAGATGATCCTGAGCAGAGTAGCGCAGCGGAAGCGTGCTGGGCCCATAAGATGATCCTGATTTTTCTCATTTGACCTACTGATATTATAAAGTACATTTAAAAGAACTGAAATATTCTTAGATTCCTAGAGTAAATCTCATCTTGTCATGATATACTCTGTTTTGATGGTTTCCCTTTATCAATATTTTAAAAGTATCTACATTCATAAGTGAGATTGTTATATAGCTTTCTCTTTCTGAAATCTTTTCTCTGACTCTGTCCTTTTTCTCAGTTAAAGAATTATTTATATCAATACAGCAAAAGTGCAGGTATTTGCAAAAAGGCTACCTCTACCAAATGCAGTCAAACCTTGGTTCTCGAACATCTCTCATCTTGAACAATTAGCTTCTCAACCAGACAATCCTTTCATACTATCAGATGCTATCTGATGGCTTGTATAATCATTCATGTGTCTCTCAGGTGATAAATGAGAGGACATGCTAGTATGAATCAGTTTACCGTTAAACTTCACATTGTCAACATCTCAGGAAATTGTGCTGTGAATATTATTGAGGTTTTTTTCTTTTGTTGCTGCTTATTATTAAATTTTCGTTTTTTTACCCTATATTTCATTTCCTTTTTGTTAAATTTACATTTATGTCCTCTTTGTTTTTAAAGTGTTTATTTATAGATTAAACAGTACACTAGACATGTACTGTATATAAGAAAGGTTAAAACAGGGAATCATTTGGGGGTCTAGAATGGATTAATTCAATTTACATTACTTTTAACGGGGGGAAAAAAAAGATTTGATTTTTAAATAGGCTTCCAGAACAAATTAAGTTCTAGAACTGAGGTTCCACTGTATAATAATCCTGCTCGTAATTGCTTTGATATTCTTAATAAAACTACCAGGAGAAATCAATATCAGGTTTTCAGGGGCTTCCAAGTCCAAGGAGGGAATCCTATTTTCAAGGACATCACGGAGGTGAGAAGCAGCAAAGGAGGAGGCCAAGTGTGATTTCAGGTGCACTTCCCCTCTCCTTCCACCAATTTTGTAACAAGTCCTGTTAGAAAGAACTTTGATCTGATGAATAAAAGAGGCTTAAAACAAAAATAGATCAACTAAAAGCCAATCCCTTAATATAAATTTTAATAGTCCATAAAACTAACCACTTTTTTAGTAAGGTTAAAAAATGTATATCAAATAAAGCAGAAAAGCATGAGTTTTTAAATGAACAAAAGAGTCTCTTGAAATATCGAAACATCTAATTTAATTATACCTGCCATTTTTATCAATTACACCAAGAATATAAGCTAGACTCTGTTTTCTCTTACACTATCTCAAAATTCATTTAGCTAAGTCTTTTCTTAAGCGCTTCACCCGGTTTCTTTTGTTAGTTTAAACGCCTGAATATAAAATCGTTTGTAGAGACTACCGATGTCTAGCTCCACGTGAAAACAGCAAGTCGTGCAGAGGTTTGATTTCTGTTGTGGCTGGTGGACTATGAAAGGGAAGACGGGAGTGTCTACAGAGCCTGGGAGATCTTTTCAGTCCTCACACTTGGCTTTTTTGGAAGCTGGAAGAGAATCATCATTTCCTTCCGATGGCCGAGGTTTCTTCACGGTGGAAATAATTCCAAAAGCAGTTTTCCTAGTTTCTACAAAACAAGGAAGGAAACCAGTGCTTGAAGTTCAGACATGATTTAAAGAGGTAGATGAACAAGTATCACCATGTTGCTTTGACAGCACTAGTAAATGATAAAACCATCATGAAGTACTGAGTGCTGATGGCATTTAGTGTTAATACCCCTCCCCTGTCCCAAATATACACACATCAATATATCACCAACATCTAATTCATTCCTAAGGATTACTTCAAGGGTAAAACTGCACGGCAGGTTATCTCTAATGGTTTGTCCATGGCATCTTATACAGCCAGAACCCAAGTCACAGACCCTAGTGCAGCAGATGCTTTACATATGGGAGAAAGACGGATAAATCACCAGAGCAAGTACAACCGTCAACTGTACTTCCTCCAGTGTGTGCTCACTTCATTGTACAGCATGTACCACAGCTGTCATCCCTGCTAGATCATCAACGTACCTCTGAAGATTCCACCATATTTATTGCCTGGTTATGTAATAGGTGTTCAATAAATACTTGAGTTAATGAAGAAAATGAAACTCACATGTTTATCGATCTCAAAGATTGGTGATGATGGACAAAGAAAAATAGGATTATTAATGTTTAGGTCAGATTGGCAGCAGAGTTCAACTTAAATTTAGCCAACTTGTGCTAAAAATCTACTAGTGGGTCAGGCACTGTGTCATCTATAGAGGATATAAAAATGCCTAACAGTGCTTCTTCCCACAACACACAGATAAGTTCACAAGGAGCAAATATAACAAGAATTAACTCTGCCTGGATAAATCAAGGAGGGTATTATAAAAGAGGTGACTTGCTCTAGCTGGTTTGGCTCAGTGGATAGAGCGTCAGCCTGTGGACTGAAGGGTTCCAGGTTTGATTCCAATCAAGGGCACATGCTCAGGACGCAGGCTCAATCCCCAGAGGGGGGTATGCCAGAGGCAGCTGATCAATGATTCTCATCATTGCTGTTTCTCTCTTTCTCTTCCTCTCCCTTTCTCTCTGAATCAATAAAAATACACATATAAAAAAATACAAGAGGTGACTCTAGGGAGGAAAGAGGGGGCAAATGGAGAAGAAAGTATTCCTTTGCAAAGCCATGGCGAGAGAGAGGGGAAAGAAGAACCTAGTATGGTTAGGGGACAACATGGCTGCTGTAAAGGAAGAATGTGAAAACATCAGGGAGAAATGAGGCTGGCAGAGTAGCTTGGGAGGAGCTATAATACCATGTGAAGAGATTAAAACTTAGTCCTTAGGAAGTGAGAGGACATAGGGAGAGATCCATTAGCTATGAAGGAGGTAAAACCTAAAGAACTAAATAAACATAAATTTAGTTAAGAATTATTTATTTCAAGTAATAAAAGTAAAGTCAATTTTAAAGAGCTAAGCGTTACCTTTTCATTTGTAAGGATTAACTTGACAAGTCTACTATATTTTTGTCAGTTATTTAAAAGCATTTTAATATATAAAAGGACAAAACTGCTCTTGAGGTCATTAAAATGACAACATAATCAGAGAGCCTCAAATTAAATAGAAAGTGCCAATGATTTCCATTTCACCAAATGGAAAACGTATTTAGAGATGTTTATTTGTATCGCTATGGTTTAAGCAAAAATCTAAGAATCAGGTAAATAAATAAAAAATATAAAAATTAAATTGTGAAAACCAACACTTTGTAACAAAACAAAATACATTTATTTTCAAAATTCTTTTAGTTCTATCTCAGAAATGTTCTATTTTTAAATCACATGGATATTTACTTCTTAATTCAAGCTTATAATTATAAATTAGACCTTTATAGTTATCAGCTAAAGTGTAAGTCTTTTGAAAATACATTTATTTTTGTAATAGCAAGAAGTTACATTTGTATAGGGCTTTAGTTTTCACATACAGGGATTGTCAAGGAAAATCTACAACTACCTCTAAAGCACTTATTTATGAGTGCACTATTTTGTCCAAGAGGAATTAAGTCAGGTGTGCCCAACAGGTCCATCCTGGTCCAATGGCTGCTTGAAAACACCAACTTCATCAACCACTGGCCGGATCCTCTGACCCTGAACCTCTTTCTTCTGTCCCTTCCCCACAACCTCAGAACTGCTATTCACTGGTTCCTGGAAACCTATAGGACCCATCTAATTCTGAATCCCTGCGTCCCAAGTTTTCTGTTTTCAAGGTATCCATTCTTGCACTGCTTTCAATATTGCCCTCATGAGAAGGTTTCCAGGCGCTCTAAGAACCCATTACCATCTTCTGGTAGAGCACCAGGGCTCTGCTGTCCTTAAATGCGGCACTGAGGGTGATACAGATGCCAGCTGGAACTTCATCAGTGCAGGGGACAATACTGAGACCTTGCCTCAGAATCCTTTCTTTCTTGCAATGTAACCTAAGGCTAAATTAGCAATCTTAGGAATACACCACACAACTGTCTCATACTATCCCAATGTCAAGTGAAACCAGGGTGACTATAATTTATCCTCTAGATGTATGGTTAATTCTGCAGGACAAGCATAAACTAGGCCTATCCTGGGCACACTAGAGTGAATGGCAATGCTACCTGAAGTCCACAAGTAATTTAGTTTAGCTACTATAAAAGCCCAGCTTTACATAGTTAAGTGTTTTTTTGTTGTTGTTATTTTTTTTTTAAGGTAAATGCAGAACTTCAGATTTTTCCCTATTTTTTAAGTTCCCTTTTCTTGCTTTAGTCTACTTTGGAACACGAATTGTTATCCAAACTCTTGCTGATTCCTTACATTCATTTAAAATAGACAAAAATAACCAAAGTGTGAACCAACTGTTCCCTAATTTCAAGAAAATTTCGATAAAATCCTGATTAATTTCGTCATTCCCAGAGCTTAATGTGATGGGGTCTAGGCTACATAATACAACAATCTCATACTAAACATTTTGAAACCAAAAGCAAAATTATGTAATTCATGGTAAGTCAGTACAGTAATCAATTCTCTCAATGGAAATCAGATTACTAAAATCTAGACACAACACACAGGACTTCAGTAACTTAACTAGTATGTGTATGCCAAATAACTTTGTCGATACGTAGCAACTTATTCTGAAGTTTAAATTCCTCTGGGTGATATCAAGTAAATTGTTTCTTGACCCTACCATTAGTGCTAAAAATTTCTAAGAGAATGAAAATAAAACAGAAAAGTGTAAACTAAAAAAAATAAAACCTCATTTTCATTCTTCAAAATCTAGGCATACCATATACTTCTAATTTAATTTTTATCATCTGATGAATGAGAAATTCAATGGCTTCTAGTAGTGAATTAATGTGAAGAGAAAGATACATGTAAATGAAATGTGAGTAAAAAATGTATAGTCTGCACATACTTGATCATGTGAACAAAAAATGAAAAAAGAATCACAAGCTGTAATAAATGTGAAGAGGTACAATTTGAGTTTGTTAGTTGGGTTTTTACAATGCCTTTGCTGTTTTTATGTTCACATATTGTTAACATTTCAGTTCTTTAAAACAGTGATTTCCAGGAGGGAAAGTGTGCTCCTATGGAGAGGAGGGAGGAGAAAGGAAGAGTAGAAGCCTATCAAAATACAGGCAGGGACATCCATGCAGAGCTTGAAAGGATGCACTCAATACTCATTTCTGTAATACAAACTATTCATTCCACAAACTCCAGAAAGTAAAGCCTGAAGCGAAAGATGAGAAAGCACTGCTGGGTATGGTTAAAGCAGGTTGGGAAAAGATGACCCTAAAGGAACTCTGCAGGGAAAGATAATAAAAGTGGATATGGCGCAATGGTCTGATAAAAATGACTGGCTCCTCACATGACCACTGGATAGTTTTGTTGGAAGAACTTGCTCACCTCCGTGGAGAAGCGCTGCTCGGCAGTTGGTAGACACTGCAGCCTTGGCATCACTTTCAGAGAGTCCAAACAGCAACCCTCTGTGGGGTCGTTAAGGATTTTAACCGAGTCAGCCAAGGACAGGCGACTAACACAAACATAACTGACAATGTCAACTCACCTGGTCACACTGAGAGAGAGACTTTAATTCTATCGCAGTTCTTAGCCCAAATGGAACATGCTTTTGAAAAGAGTCTCATTTAACTAAGCTTTTTAAATATAGTCCCTCATTCTTGTTCTCCTTTTTCTCTCTCACTCTTAGTCCAGAAAACAAAAGGATAAAGCTATCTAGAACCTGATGTAATTTTTTTTGAAATTAATTGGTAAACCTACAGTAAAAGGTTAAGAAAAATATCTTGTTAAAGTATATCATTTCAAATTCCAATTTTCCTAAGAGAGAATTTCAGTAACTTCTGACTCAGAAAAGGATACAAGTTTGCCACATCATATGGACCTCTTATTTCTAAAGGCTAAAATAAAATGAAACAAACAAACAAACAAACAAAAATCAGACATGAGTGCTGCTATTCATAACGTTTCAAAGACTTCATCTACAGTGAATTAATAAGATGATTAAGTGTCTAAAAATAAGGAATTCAATTGCATAAATTTAAGTTTTTATAATTTTGATTGTTTTTAAGTTTCTGAAAATATAAAAGAACCTTAAAAAGCATTCTATAACAGTATAAAAAAACCTATTTATATAAATAAAACTTGAAGCCCAAAAGAAATGGGGATAGATTTTACTCTTCAGCAATTACAATGAGCAAATACAGTTAAAATGAAAACATGCAATAAACATTCATTATATTACTATTTTACTTTCTCCCCTAGAAACTTTTCCAAGTTTTATAGCTTGAAAAGCAAAAACAAAATACGTAGTGGCAGACTTACCCTTTCTGCAGCACTAGATATAATTACATTCTACAAAACAGAAAGTGATCAATATTAATCTTAGAGGTTCAAAAAAATTGAAGAGTCTTATAATACAAATAATCAGTATTCACATTTTAACATTTAAGGCTCTATAAACACCAACTTCTTTTCAAGACAAGGTAAGTAATTAAAGTGAAAGAATAAAAAGCCCTCATGTCAAACTAAAGGCAGCGTATAATAATAAGCGGAACAGGTTTTTCCCAACAGATCTTAGAAAAGATGAATTCGTTTTAAAAACTAGTTGAGAAGGTCATATAAACTAAATTCAACTCACTGATGACAAAAAATTATTACCTACACTATTCTTTTCAGTGGCTAAACTACAAATTCCTTATGGAAAGATAAAGGCTTTCAACACATCTTTCCCTCCTTCACATTAATCTTCTCTCATTATTTTCTTCCCCTTAAAACTTACAGAGTTCATTGAAATAGGAGAATTTATTCCTGTGCCATGACAACTTTCTTCTCTAAGGAAAAGGAATCAGTTTGATAATCTAGTGGATTAATAATAATAAACTGCTGGATTTGAAAGATATCCTACAATTAGGAAACCGTACCTTTCCTTTGCAGACTTGCATCAAATTGAGGGCATTGGAAATTGTGTACCTTCTCATTGTGGAGTCTTTGATGGCTGGGCTGTAGACAAGTTCAAAGCCCACACCTCGGTCAATTGCCTTCACAGGAAATAAAGAAAAATAAACTTCAAGGATAAACACACACTGTCTTACTCTATTTTCACTAAAGTTCCCTCTCACCTCCCTCTATACTCTCCACAGCCCGCCTCCTGCTTTTGAAGTATAGCTTTAAACAAAGGCGAATTTACGTCCAAATAGCATCATCCACAGAAGAAAACAGATCTGTCTCTATCTGATCACAGAGTTTATCTTAGCTGTGGGGAGGCTGACTTTATATAAACAGGAATCATGAAGAGGCTATGGTGAGCAAAGTCCCAGTGCGGTGGCAAAAAGGCTGTTACTCCATGAACTACCAAAAGAAAAGAAGAGATGTGCTCCCCATACTTAGGGTAAACTATTTACAAACAAGTAATTTGACCCCAAAATGAAGAAACTAAGAAATGAAGAGCTGAAAAATTTCCAAAGAACAGGGGTAGAAGGCCTCTTAGGTAAGTCATTTATTAGATATCTGTTGAATGAAGGAGGACAAATAGCCATGGTTGAGTGTTATGTGTCAGGCACTGTGCTAAGAGTCTTATATATGTATTTAGCCCTTATAATAACCACTATAAGGCATTATGGCAGAGATTGCTAATTGCCCCTGACATCTGTTCTCCCCTTTTCTTTAGTGAGTCCCTAATTTTAAACTGTATTCATGGATGTCCAGCAAAAAAGATAGAAGAAGGCTGGGCCCCTTGATGATCTTGCCTAGCTCACCAGGCGCTTGGCCTTTTACACGAGAAGAAAAGAAACTTCGTTCTTATTTAAGACACTGTGAAGAGGTAGACATCTACAGGTAAGAACATAGCCTGGAAGTGGCGGAGATGAGACTGAAATTCACCACTACACTATTCAGTTTTCTTCTTCACCCATTCACAATAGGCATGTTTTAAGCCAACTATGGAAGGGACTGTTGAGAAAAAGATGACATGGTTCCTCTCTCTAGGAGCTTACACTTTAGTGTGATCAAATAATCACACACAAATACAAAACTTTAACCGTGATAAGTGCTATCAAGAAGTCTGGGATTGGGCGAGGAAGGAATTAAGTAGTTACATAGTAGAGGAAGGAGCATTTGCAGAGGGAGGGAGGAGTATGTGGAAAGGCTCTGGGTTGGAGAGCGTGGTAGCACACAAAGGTCATAGGCCGGGGAAGAGAGAATTAAGGGGGAGCCTTACAGTGAAAGTGAAGGCTAAAGAGATGGAAAGGCCAACGGTGCAGGTCTTTAGAACTGGCGACAAGATAATCTTCTAAGAGTAATGGGAAGTATCTAAGGTCTTCAGCATGAAAGCAATAATCAGATTTGCAATGGCAGTCACTAAGTTACAGTGGTCTTTTGAATGAACCAAGGAAGGAAAACAGGCCCAGACCAGGTAGTATGGCCCGAGTCTCTGTCTGGCAAATGAACTTCTATTACCCAGAGGACGAGTTGGGACTGGTCCAGATGTAACTGCTAGAGGTCTACTCCTGAGCGTGTACAGGGAATGGAAAAACCTGTCTTCCTCCAGAACTGGCAGCCACCTTGATTTAATTCAGTTGTACCTTCTTATCCTTTCTGAACACAGATTTCCTTTTTTACACCCCACAATCTGCCCTGTCCTTAATCTTCTTGCTATCTTGAGGCCCCCAGATTTTATTTTGAATTTTCTTACATATTTGATATTAGATTTTAAATGCTATTTTCCACACTGTAACCTTCCCTTCTCCCCTTTTCTGGCAACTTTTCCCCGCCTCTAATTCTTTGGCTTGTGTTGTTTCTAGGAATGATATGTGTTAGGATACTCTTTGTGCCACAGTTAAATGTCCACCCCATTTTTCCTGCCCAGCTTGTACATCTTGAGAGCTGGTATAATGCTTCTTTGTAACTCACAACTGACCTTTATACAAGTGTTTAATATATTTACATTCTAAGAAAATAAATCGTAGCTTATGAAAAAGAGGCAATGTGATAATGCTGATTATCCATCATAAAAGAAACCAGGATGAACTTGGCAAATTGAAATTCAGATAAACCAAAGACACCTCCTTTAGCCACATTCTCAATTATTCCCCTAGCTATTTCTCTTAACAAAAGTACTAGTTAGCCAGAGGATGCCATTTTTTTTTCTCTTCTCATCTTCTAGTTGCTGATCTAAAACACAAGACAGTGGGCTGGAGAAGAGGGGAAACAAAGGATGTGGATGACACATAGAACTAGATGACCAGGTGCCTAAGTATTCTTAATTGTGACTAAAATTTTCCCCCCACCACACCATGCACCATGGGGACCAGATCAAAATTACACTTCTTTTTTTTTGGAGGGTGATGGGGAGAGAAAAAGGAATATAATTATCAGCTTAATTATTTTTTAAGAAAAAAGTTCTGATTGTGATCTTAAGTACATCAGTCGTTTACCTTAAAATTGCTAACAAAACTGAGACAGAGAAATTAAAGATAATGTGCTACTGGAGGTTGTGAACATTCCTTTCATAACACTTTAAATTTTTAGATAAAGTATAGACTCATTACCAGGGCTCTTGCTTCTAAGACCATTTTAATGAAAATTGCCTTAAGCTCATCAAATGGTTGTTCATTACAGCCTTTCATAAAGAATGACAGTGCCTGTGTGATTGGCTTTTGTTCACTTCTCTGACCAAAGGTTCTAAAACAGGGAGATTTCTTTACTAATGAGAAATAACGTGGTAATGACGTTGCAAACCAAGGGCAGGTGTGTGATACTTGAATCAAGAGATACTGACGGTGAAAAAAAGACCAAAAAAAAAATATCGATGGTAAAATTCCAAGAACTAAGCTTAACAGAATGAAGAGAGAAAGAAAATAGGGAGTTGATTACTGGGATAATATCTGAATTCCCTGTTAATTTCATAAAAATCATTTATTTATTGAATTCAAAGGATGACACCCTTGGTGTATCACTCTTTAAGACGGGTAATTTGTGCCCTAGACAGTTTGCTTAGTGGCTAGAGCGTCAGCCTGCAGACTAAAGGGTCTCAGGTTAAGTTGCAGGCTCGATCCCTGGCCCTGGTGGGGGCACATGCAGGAGGCAATGCGCTAACCACTGAGCCAAAACGGCGAGGGCTATCATTAGTCTTTTAACTTTATTTCTGTAGGTTTTTTTTTTTTTTTTTTTTTGCTATACAAAATTTTGATGCTGGCACTGGCCCAAGCATTAGATCAATGAAGTACTTAACACATTTCAGTTCCCAATATATGTGTGATAAAAAAATAAAGTTTATAGAGCACTCACACCCAATCAAGTATATATGGCATTATTCCTGGAACAACCAACCTCACTGCTTCAGACACTATTTACAGGACATCTCTCAGTGGGGACTAATTGGACCATGAAGATAGAAATGGATTAGGGTTAAAGGAAGTGCTGAGGGAAAACTATCAGAAAGAGAGCATAACACATACAAACACCGAAAATAACTCAATATACTTGAAGTCATTGTTGAATGGCAATAACACTGAAAAAACACCAAAGGGAAAGTAAAGGTATGTGCTGCTTAAGAAACATTCTCGAAACCCGAATTCATAAAGATTATGTTTTAAAATATGAAATTATTGTGTGCTTAAAGAGCTCCGCTATAATTTTCCATAGCATTTCCCAGTGGTGCGAAATGACAGCAGGTAGAATAAAAGCTTGAGTACAATTGCCAACGCAAGCCTTTGTGAGAGAAGTCTATCTGTGTGAGTCACACACTACCTGAGTTTCAATTTCAATTCCATTATAGTGGAGTAATTCAAGCCCTGACCCTAAAGCTGCTGGGCTAGAGTAGGTGTAAAAGTGCTTAAACTATAAATGCTAAATAATTAGAAGTCATTTGATTATCCGAGGAGCTAAATTCAATTTTTTAGAAACCCAATTATCACATAATAAATGTATGTGACTCCCATACTCTAGACCACTGGTCGCCAACTGGTGGTCTGCAGACCACTGGTGGTCCGTGAGGTCCGAAAGGTTGGCGACCGCTGCTCTAGACTCCAGAAGAGGTTTGTAGGAGTCTTTAGAAGGAATTACATCATTGAAATTATGGTGCCCCAAGCATGTGAAGATTACAAAAGGGACAAGAGCTATGAATTATACAAGTGAAGTGCTTTCGTATATCTGAGCCCGCCTTCATAATCCCAAACTTCTATGCTGACAATTCGCACATGGCTTCTAGCCTCTAGGTAAAAGACTAATGAATTCCCTGTTTTAATCTCCCACTTTTCACCACCATAAAAGAAAAGAGCACAAATCCAATCCAAATGAAGATCTATGCTGTTTCCTCATGTGCCTAATGAAGGGATCCTTGTAAAGCCAACCTATCCCCTTTTCATGGCCAAAGACAAGTTCATCCTTAAGGCCAAAGGAGCAGGCAAGGACCAAGACTTAAGGCTGAATTGTTAACCACATTCACTCCATGTTCTGTGCTTTCATGGTGAACATACTCCCCTACACATACAGCTCCATATCAGATTAGATATTATCAGATACAAATAATACATACACAGCTATCCAACTATTATTTACCCTGAACAAGCAGCTGGACACCTCTTACCATATGTTTCCAGCTTCCTCTCTCTTAAATGGGAACTAGGTGAATAAATTCATGGGGACTCTTCTTCCTGACCAGTTCACACTGCAGCCTACTTCTATATTAGGTAGACTGAAAATAATCTCGTGCAGTCCTTCTCTCCGCTCCATCATCTAGTTTTTATTAAACAACATATGTAAAATGTTCACACCAGATTTTTTAAAAAGCAGACACTGTGTTAAATACTGCATATCCCTCTCACTTGTCAAATTTTCACTTTTCAGAATTCTTAAATTGAAAAATGTGGGAATTAAGCCAAAAATATCATCAAACAGCAGCAGCCTTCCTGAATTTACAGATGAATTGGGGGGTGGGATGTCCTATTGCTGCTGCCTCCTCATGCCATCCCAGTGCCCCACTTCCCTCACCTGCCAACACTGACTACCGGCTAATGACTCGGACAAGCAGGATTTGGCCAGGTTCCCCAAGCTGCACTTTGATATGCTAGGCTAGACACATATTCATCCAACTGAGAAGTTTCAGGGAGGACCCACTATAGGCACAATGTTGGGATAATTTAAAAAGGATGCCCATGACACAGCTGGTGCTCTCTGGAAGCTCACAGTCTGGGTTGAACAAAGGGCACTTTGGTTTGAGAGCCCTCACCAAGCAGCCACTGGGAAGCTCACCCTGTTGTGGGACATAAGGAATTGTGTGCACTGCTGTCCATTCTACAGATTTGGCCTCAGCATCACGGGCTACTACCTACCCCCAACAAGGACACAGCAGTGCTGTATGTGGGCTGACTCAGGCAAAGCCATCTAGAAAATAGCCTTCCTAGCTCCTTAAGGTGAAGAAGAGAAAGGTAAAAGGGCTTTAAGTTTAATAGCAATTTACAGAGCCGCTGCACTGGCTAACGCCAGGGGGTGCCTTTTATACAGCAACGGGATTGGCAGTGTGAAGCTTTGGCAGACTTCTAGAGCCAGAGATGGCGACTTCTGGAGAGGAGCCACCTGTGAGGCCAACAAGACTGTTGTAGGCCTGGGTACTGGAGGAGGCTATGCCTTTTATCACAGGTAGTGGGGCATGGCAGGGGGCTCTTGTGACGGAATCAACAGAACTGTCCGGACACTGTGACTGAAGAGCTCAATGGCTTCTCCTTGCCAGTCTTCATTTCACCACGTCTGCTAAGTGGGCTGTTAACACAGATCTCCAACTCTTAAACTGTGACGATTCAGGTGTTTTGTTTTGTTTTAGCATTTACTTATTTATTTATAAGCACTGGCAAGAATGTGGGGAAATGATGATTTGAGCTTAAGCAATATTGTTATATGTTCAGTACTCCTCTCAATATTTATCAGAAAAGAGCTGTTTTATAGTATTCCCTTCAAATATATGACTTTAAAATTTTGGGTACTTTTCAAGTACAGTTTTAGTAGCACATTTTAAGGGGCAGAACATAAGCCAACTAAAATTTTTACACACTGAATTCAATTTTTCCGCACCACATAGATCAATTTTCTCATTGTCTCCCCCTGTTCTTGGAATCAAGCCAATTCCTTAGCAGCAGAGACAGGAAAACAACTTGAGGAGGCTGTGATTCTACAGAGACAAAAGAATAGGACAGTTATCTACCTTGAAAAAATAGATTAAATTTTTAATTTTCCAATTCTGACAGGATTAGGTATATAACCTGGATTGTTTATTAAACTCTCTTTCTCCTTCCATAATACTTTCTGAGAATGGGAGACTAAGCTTTGGAAGCCACTCTTCCAAAATAGCATCCTCCCCCTTCCTAGGATCTGGCTGCTGATGAAAACAGTTAACAGCTGTTAGTGATGTGAAATATCACCTTTATGACGGAATAAGACTCACAAGACGGCATGACAGATGGAAGAGGAAGGGTAGGGAAAACGAGAATTATGTAGAAAGGAACCATAAAGAAAGGTACTGAGAAAAATTCTATAGCAGAGGGAGGAACAAAAAGTCCCCAGAATGCATGGCTCCCCTCTTAGATAATTACAAAGGTAACCTGGCTTTTGTGTAAACCAGCATGCTTCAGTGCAGCTTTTCACTGCGCATGGACCATGCCTGCTATGCTTTCCATGCATGCCCTCCCCCAGCTCACTGGTGCCCCAGGGATCCCCAACATTATTTCCCTTCCCCTTCTTTCTTGACTTCTGTCCCCTAGTGTTCAATATTCAGGCAGTAAGTGTCCAACACTGTTAGCGTTCCTTCCAAGAAATATCCTTCATAGATTTTGATTTGTAAAGCCTTTCAAAAACATCTCCATAATTTACTGAAATTTTTATTTTATTTTAAGCTTTCTTTTCTCGTTTAGTCAGTTTACAAAAATAAAAATCCTCTTAAAAACGCTTATTTAGCCCTAGCCCAGTGGTCGGCAAACTGCGGCTCGCGAGCCACATGCGGCTCTTTGGCCCCTTGAGTGTGGCTCTTCCACAAAATACCGACTTCTGCGCATGGGCCACGAAGTTTCAATCGCACTGTACGTACGTGCCCGCACGTGGTATTTTGTGGAAGAGCCACACTCAAGGGGCCAAAGAGCCGCATGTGGCTCGCGAGCCGCAGTTTGCCGGCCACTGCCCTAGCTGGTTTGGCATTTGGCTCAGTAGATAGAGCATCAGCCTATGGATTAAAGGGTCCCAGGTTTGATTCCAGTCAAGGGCACATGCCCGCGTTACAGGCTCGATCCCCAGTAGGGGGCATGCAGGAGGCAGCCAATCAATGATTCTCTCTCAGCATTGATGTTTCTATCTCTCTCTCCCTCTCCCTTCCTCTCTGAAATCAATAAAAAATATATATATATTTTAAAAATGCGTATTTAGCCCTAGCCAATTTGGCTCAGTGGATAGAGGCACTGGCCCGTGGACTAAAGGGTCCCAGGTTCGATCCCGGTCAATAGCAGGAACCTTGGTTGCAGGCTCGATACCCAGCCCTGGTTGGGTGCACGTGTGGGAAGCAACCAATCGATGTGTCTCTCTCACATCAATGTTTCTCTCTGTCTCCCTCCTCCCTTCCACTCTCTCTACAAATCAATAGTAAAATATCTTTGGTGAGGATTAACAACAACAACAAAAATGCTTATTTATCACCTAGCCTTTGTTTTTCTTCATCTAAGAGCACTGGTTTCTTCTGCTCCTTGTCCAGTTTGTTAATCTAAGTTTCTACAGATTCAAGTATAGAAAGGAAAGTATAACACTTACCACATTAATAGGGGGTCTTTTGAAGTAAAATGGTAGTTTCTCTGTTACAGTTATGCAGACTAAATCCACATCTAGATGTGTACAAGCAACCTGTCAAGAAGAAAAAGGAGGTAAGCTCTTTTTTGTGGCTCCTTGGAGGTGGGAAGCAGGTAAGCTCTTTTTTGTGGCTCCTTGGAGGTGGGCAGCTGCTTCAGGATGAAGGTGAACACCTCTTTCCCAGCCACTGGCTGCCAGGGACTCATGGCCACAGAAGTTTTTGCTGATGCTCTGGGTGAAAAATGAAAGAAGGGGTATGTGGTTTGAATCAGTAGTGAGAGCAACAAACATGGTTTCCTCATGAAGCAGGGAGTCTTGACCCATTGCCGTATCCACCTGCTACTGAGTAAGGCATTCCAGTTATACACCAAGGAGGATTGGAGAGAGAAGCTCAAATCTGTTCGGGGTTGCATTGTGGATGCCAATCTCAGTGTTCTCAACTAGGTCACTGTAAAAAAAGATATTGCTGGTCTCACTGATACTGTGCCTTGTCATCTGGGGACCAAAAGAACAGCAGAATCCACAAACTACAAACTTTCTCAAAAGATGATGATGTCTGCATAAATGTGTGAGAAAGCCCCTACATAAAGAAGGTAAGAAACCTTGGACCAAAGCACCCGAGATTCAGCGTATTGCTACACAAACATCAGTGTATTGCTCTGAAGAAACAATGTACTAAAAATAATAATAATAATAATAAGGAAGAGGCTGCAAAATATGCTAAACTTTTAGCTAAGAGAACGAAGGAGCCCAAAGAGAAAGGCAAAAGAAAAATTGGCACGTTAAGAATAGGAATGAGGTCAATTCTGATATAAAGAAATATAAATAGACATTGCTCACTCTAAAGGTGTTATGATGGCTCTGCGTTGAAATACAAAGGCAATGGTCAGCCATTCCTGCAAGTTTGGCTTGAACGGTTTAACTGTAATCTGGCTGAAGCAGTGTGATATGTCCACAGACCTTAAACAGTCAGGGCCTAGAGACCCTTTGACTCATGGTCTGCTACATAAGGATGGGCTGCTAAGAGAGGTTCCATTTGTGGAAGTATAGATTATTCTAGAAAGGGAAAACTAACTGAAATCCAAAAAAAAAAAAAAAAAAAAAAAAAAAAAGGCCAAATGCTCCACTTTTCCCGTAAATCATTTATTTTTGTGCTAGGAATTGTTTCAGGCCTATGGTTCCTACTTGTCTATTAAACGGCTGAAAAAATACGAACATGACACTACCAATGGCATTTTGTTCAAATACTAATGAAAACAATCTTCATAAATGGTCAACACAGAGCTGTTATAAATCAAATGATACTGAATGCATTTTTCAGATTTAATTTCCCTTTCCTTTCTTCTAATTTTTGCTATCATTTGTTGATCAATACTCCAAAAGAGATTTGAAACTGCTTACAAAAGCTGCATGCAAGATGAAATAAACAGATAAGAAAATCAGGACAGAAGGAAAATAAATTTGAGGAAAGGTTACTAGTTTAAGAGTACAAGCCAAAAGACACTGCTAGAAAATGAATATCTGGCTCTGATTTTCCATTATTTGATTTACAGTGATAAAAAGAACTGGCTGTTTTGAACCGTATTAAACATAAGACACACTCACAGTTTTGGTATATACAGAATCCATGAACAAATTCACACTGCCAGGTGGCTATGCTAACAAACCAATATCAGAGACCAAGGGAAAGAACGGAGTAAGGAAGAGGAGTAAAAAGGGGGTCACTCCTACCCCCACCCAGACTCCCTGGCTTTAAGACAGTCCTAGTAACTCAGTAAGCCTGGGAAGTAGTGCTGTTTTGGCAAAAACACTTGGCTCATTAAGAATCTGCCCCATCCCAACTGCTACAGCTGCCCAACTCATAAAAGAGTCATTGAAAATTTAATAAGAATGGATGAAGAAAAGCTCTGAATAGTAGATAATACAAGTTCAACTGCTGTCCAACATTCTTTAGTAGTGACTATCACAATGGCAAAGATAAAAATGTTCAGGAATACACTGCTAACACAAGAATGAATAAACAGGTACTCACAGGATCCTTACTTCAGTACAGAGTCTTAAAAAGTACTTTAGCAATAGGTATCAAAATTTTACTAGTAAGTGCATACACCATCCACTTCACCTACAGGAATGTGTCCTCTAGGCTCTAGAAATATATTCTATAGCAATGTACTCTACAAATGCTCAGGGATATTAGTACAATGACAGCCACTGCAAACACCAATCACAAAAGACTAGATGCAACTGATCATGTATCAATTTCATTTCAATAAATTATATATAGCCCCTTTTTACAATGGAATATGCTGACTCCTAAAAAGGAAGAGGTATATCTCTAATTGTCATCAGGGACCATCTCCAAGATATACTGTTAGGTGAAAAAAAGCATGGTGTTACATAAGAAGAAAGGAAGGGGGGAAGAGAGAGGAATGAAGGAAGGATTAGGTAAATAATATTTCTGAGAAGACACAGAACTGTTAGCGCACCCTCGGGAGAAAAGGGAGAGGAAATTTTAGGTGGGAGAAAAGTGTACTTTCCAATGCTTATCTATTTGTACTGTTTGAAGTTATTATCATGAACAGAAATTATTTTTCACAAAAAAAGCCGATTCATTTATTTTTAAGTCTGCTGAATATCCTTCCCCAGACCAAAGCTAAATTAGCCTTATTTTCTCCTTCTTCTATATAACTGGCTAATTAAAAACTACCCCGTGTTGGTTTAAGTACATGCATTTTAATAAACTTTCAGTAAAAGGCCAGTTCAACTTGGTTCCCTTTGACACCTCAAACTTAAAATGTTTCAAATTGAATTCTTTTGCTATTTAGCATTCTATTAATCCAAGATGTACTACCCTGACATCCATAAAAGGGACTTGGGGAGAACTATGAATCCCTATCCTTCTGTTCTCCTTGTTTTATAAAATAAAAAATGTTTGCATATGTATGTGCATTTTCAAGAATATTCTTTCCTTAAGTCCTCATAGGAGACCTTGGCCAAAGAAAAAGAAATGATATGAATTCATATACAACCTGCCAAAACCACTATAATAAGATTTTTAACCATAAATATTATTTTTACATGATTTAATCTTCTTTAATGATTTAGAAAGTACTTTAATGTGAACAATGCTTTTATTTTATGGTTATCTAAATGTATCAAGTGAACATTTGGATTAATAGAAAGCTAAGTAGCAAAAGAATTCAGTTTGAGACATTTTAAGTTTGAGGTGCCTCCTGCATGCCCCACACTGGTGCACTTTTCTAAAGAATGGATTTGAGTCTCCCATATGGCTCAGTGGTTGAGCGTCAATCTATGAACCAGGAAGTCACAGTTGGATTCCCAGTCAGGGCACATGTCTGGGTTGTGGCTTGATCCCCAGTAGGGGGCGTGCAGGAGGCAGCCAATCAATGATTCTCATCATTGATGTTTCTATTCATCTCCCTTTCTCCTCTAAATCAATAAAAATATATATATTTTAAAAAAGATTACCAGGCCCCACTCCCAGTGATAAATTCAGAAGTAGGGCCAAAGCATCCTCATTTTAACAAATATCCCCAGCAATTTTGAAGCTGGGGGAGCCATAAGGACTGTCCTGAAAAATAACCCCTTTCAAGAGCCTGAGGTACTGGTAGCATACTCTACAACAGCAGTTTTTAAAGGGAAGTAGGCATGGATTTTGGAAGCAGGAAGCAAATAGAACTTTTATTTCCATCTATTTTTTAATTCACTCTCTTAAAACTTGTTTTGTGTGTACGTTACCTTTTACAGCACACTGTTATAATGAAGTATGCAAATAATTTATAAGAAAATAAACATATGCCCTATCTGGTTTGGCTCAGTGGATAGAGCATCAGCCTGCGGACTGAAGGGTCCCAGGTTCGATTCCGGTCAAGGGCATGTACCTTGGTTGCGGGCACATCCCCAGTAGGGAGTGTGCAGGAGGCAGCTGATCGATGTTTCTCTCTCATCGATGTTTCTCACTTTCTATCCCTCTCCCTTCCTCTCTGTAAAAAATCAATAAAATATATTTTTTAAAAAAGAGAAAAGAAACATACATATATTGGGGATGCAGCCTCAATGCTTATTAGAATTGATAGGGTGCACAATCTAAATAGTTTGTAGACAACTAGACTAAATAACCTGAATTCACCTCAACCTAAATCTTTAAATCTAGTCACTTTAAATGGGAATAAGGAACTCAGAAGCTCCTGAAGCTTCTCTGAAACTCTCTGCTACATTCCCTCCCCCATCCCAAGAAGCCCTGGGAATTCCCAATGCTATTAAGGTGGTTAGATTTTATACTACTAATTGTTAACATATGTGTGTTATGATTATCTTAGAGACCTTAGTTTTAGATTATATCTACACCTTTTAAATTAATCAACTTTCAAACCAAACAAATGGAATCAATTACAGGATACAACCTCTTAAACAACAACTGCTTGCATTTGTCCTGATTCCAGACCATGAAATACTTTAAAAAGCTTTTTAAAATTGATTGTCTATAAAAAACAAGGATAGCCCCAACTTGAATTGAGTCTTAGAGAATGGGTAAGATTTGGACACATCAGAGGAAGTTGTTCCAATTTTAAAAACGGTTTTTATGTAACGTTTTTAGTATATCTGTATAATCAAATTCAAACAAATACTGCGTAAATTATTTGTAGCTTTCTTCCCTCTTCTAGAATACTTGTTTCACTCACCATCATCAAACATATATTATGCTTTTAAATTCACTTTTTGAATAGTCTGAGAAAAATAAGTAATATGATAAACAACTAAGATAAAATTGCTGTACGGAATTATAATGTATTCTAAAACCTAAAGCCCTAGCTCTACTACATACTACCTGAGATTTAGAGCAAATCACTTAGTCTGAGCCTCAGTTTTCTCTCCTATAAAATGGGGAGAGTAACAAATATGTGTCCCAATTATCCCTCAGGAGTGTTGTATTAAAGGTAAAAAAAATATGTAAAAGTCTTTCGAAGGTAATATAAATGTATGTCTTCCAGCCATACTGTCATGTTTTAAGGGTTCTGTTTCTCTAATCACCAGTAAATGGCTATGGAAATGTAAGTTATATACTTACATTTCTAAATCAATTTTGAAAAAAAAGTAGTACAAATTGGGTATATTACCAGCTTTTAGTGTACAACATAACTGAACTGTTATTTAATAACAAAACTAAGTTACTATTTAACAAATTTGGGAACTGCCCACAGTCCTTATACCTACCATGGTTCCATCCATGAATCAGAATCTCCTGTGGAACTTGAAACAAACAGATACCAAACTCAATCCCAAACCTACTGGATCAGAATCTACAGTGGTGGGGGCTGAGCACCCTGATTTTAAAAAGTTCCACAGGGGTCTCTGATGAATATGTACCACTCCCCTTTACTGACCTCTTTTTCTGAAACAAAATTGAAAACTATTATAATTGAACATTTTATGAAAGGAGTCATCAAAAACAAAGTTATTTATAGATAAGTTGTGCTGTTCCTCTACAATAATATACACATTTAAGAATTGATTAAAAAAAAAAAGAATTGATAGTAAACCTGGAAAACTAAATTTACCACAGGTAAGTCTTCTTTGTCAACAGCTCCATCTACTGGATAAACTTAGGCAAAATCTCCCTATAATTTTAGAACAGACTTTGCTTAGAAATGAACTATGCTGTAAAATTAAAACATCAAAACCAGTACGTTTTCCCCCCTGCAATATACCTTAGGTGGATATACGTTTTGCAGATGTATACTTTTTGGAACCTAAAGACAACATTCAGAACTTTCTAAAAGTATCTATAGCTCATTTTACAATGTAAAACATATTACTGAAAAACTATATTACAGGTGATTTTTTTTCCCTTTTCTGTAATCATTTAAAATGTCCAGTATGTTCTGTCTTAAATTGATAAAAATGACCATACCTTGTTATATAACTTTCCCTCCTGAAAACAATCACAGATATAGCAATTTTAAAAGTACGAAAGGAATTACATTCACAAAGGCTCTCAGATCAGGAGGGGGACAGGATCAGCAGATGGCTGACTGTGGAGAATTTCTAGAAGACCGATGCTTGACGTGATCCTGCTGGCATATGGGCCACACCTCTCAGCATGCAAAGGAGAAAAATCAGACAAGTGGGAGCTTTCACGCCACAGTAGAACCTTATGCTTTTTTTCCCTAACAGGCAGCAGCAACTAGTACGAAGGGCAGAAACTGAAGTGATTTTTAGAACTACAAAGAGTGAGACTAACATTTACTAAGAGAAGTTTCTAATGAATGAATGAATGAATGAATGAATGAAGCAGAGATAAAGAAACAGGAGAAAACTTGATGGGCTGTTCAAATCTGAGCCCATCAAGTGTCTAGCAGGATGAACAAAACAAAACAAAACACATGCCACCTAAATATATCCTGTGAAATTCCAGAACCGTAAATGAAAAATTCAAAGTTTCCAGATAGGGCAAAACAGATAATCTACAAAGGCAAAACATATCATCTACAAAGGCATAATAATCAAGATTTCTTTTAAAAAATAATAAACACTATTTTCTTTTACTTAATCTGTTACTTACATGAAAAAGTTTTTCTGTCTTTGGGAAAACTGCAACAATATCATACAGCCGGACCCTCGAAGAAGTTGCTCTCTAGTAATAAAAAGAATGTTGTCATACAGTAACAAAAACAATACCCATGGGATTCTGCTTGTGGTTTGGCTGCACACCTAACATGCCACTGACAGTTTTGCTTTGCTTTGTATGTTGGCAGAGAAGACTTTCTAAGCACGTGATACCAACACCCATTCCACCAACCTTCTACCTTCCTTCGTACATTGTTACACTTGTATCAAACATTGTTTGCGATACAAAAATCAAATTAGATAGCCCTTGCTTTCACAAACTAGTGGAGGAGTTTGTCAGACACTGATTAAAGCCTGTTGTGTGGACACTAGGGGTACAGAATCATTTAAGGCATATGTCTGCCCTTCGGGGAATTCACAATTTTGCTGGGAGACAAGAAATACACTTGACTCAGTATGAGGCAATTAGGTTCACAATGAGAATACTGTTAAATAAAAATTAAACTGCTAGATGTGCAGGAAAATACCTGAGAAACCAAGGACAGAACGAGAGAAGTATATCAGTTAAAGACAGCTTATCCTAGCTCTGTGGTCGGCAAACCGCAGCTCGAGAGCCACATGTGGCTCTTTGGCCCCTTGAGTGTGGCTCTTCCACAAAATACCACGTGCGGGCGAGCACGTACAGTGCGATTGAAACTTCGTGGCCCATGCGCAGAAGTCGGTATTTTGTGGAAGAGCCGATATTTTGTGGAAGAGCCACACTCAAGGGGCCAAAGAGCCGCATGTGGCTCGGGGAGCCGGCGGTTGGCCAAGGAAGCAGGTTGGCTGAACCCCTGCCCTAAGCTTATCTTTCCCCCCCTTTAAAAAGGGGAAATTTTCCGGGGGGTTTACAAAAAATTTTTTTTTCCCCCCCCACTGGGGTGGGGGGGGGGGGGCCCCCCCCCCCCCC
>NW_005871114.1:6002634-6012951 GCF_000147115.1 Myotis lucifugus
TCACACTTGGACCAGGGAGTCTCATCCACTCCCATGAATTAAATTATTCTCTACAGGGTGACCACTTCCAAGTCATTATCTATTATTAAGATCACTCTTCTAAAGGCCATGCCTTTCTAACTGCCATCTGATAGGCTCCATTGGAACTTTTACAATAACCCACCATGTCCCTAACGCCATGCCCTCAAACCTGCTTTTCTTTGTATGTCCCGTCTCAGCAAATGGTACCACCAGCTACTTAACTGGCTGCTCAGGCCACACTAAGGCGTCATCATCCTAAATCCAATTAACCACCAAATCCCGTCAATCCGCCCACCTGGATGCTTCTCAAATCCCCTTAACCCCCTCTGATCCATTCTCTATAATGCAAACCTCCCTTGGTTAAGATCTGCTCACCCAGACCAACCTCCCTAACTTCATCTCAGGTTAGCCAGCTTAGTAGGCTCAATCCTAGTGGTGGTGTTCCAGTTCCCAGAACACACCATGTTTTCCTTGGCTTCAGGGCCTTTGCATAATCCCTCCTGTCTCTGAGAACACTCTCTCCCCCACTCAACATCTATGTAACACTTACTGATTTTTCTGGCCCCAGTTTGAACATCAACTTCCTCAAACTGTCCTCCAGAGCATTCTTTATTTACTACCGCCACCTTTTTAGCTATTTCTCACAGATTTAAATGGATTGTGTCTGTATTATTCACAGCAATATCCCTAGCACCACCGTATGTCTGGTTCATGTGAGCTCAATGACTAACAATTGCCCAAGGACTCATAGATTGTGGTATCCTGTACATGTGCCATGAGTAGAAGAGATTGTTATATTATGTGAATTCTGAGGATGGGGACAGCAGGCAGGTGTCATGCACAGGGGAGGGGGTATAAGAACGGGTGAAGTTGAAAAGCAACACTTTCAACATTAATCAATCAACTTACAAGTCCAAAATGAGAGAAGAAAGGTAATTAACTTACCAAAACATTGCAGTGAGATGGATCCGAAACAATAATCGTCAGTCTAGTTAAAATTTTTATTGGTCTTGATTTTCCCTATAATCAAAAACATACCATCAGAAAAGCAGAGAATACAAATGACTGATTTTCCTCTTTACCAGTGGAGGCATTCATTAAAAAGACACCAGCAATAGGGCAGTAAAACCCAGCCTTCATGCTCAAGGAATTTATATTACAGCTAGAGAAAAAAGATGTATGTTAAGCTACATAATGAGATAACAAAGGTTGTAGGACTTCAGGAAAGAAGATCACCGAGAAGTATGGAATTGATAGTAAGGGAGAGTTTCACAGAAGAGCTGGGTCCTGATGGAAAGGTAAGGCTGGTAAGCAGAGGAAGGGGCATCGCAGGGTAGAGAACCATACATATCACTGGGCGCGTCTGCATCGAAAGAATAGGTATTATGCTTCTTAAACAACAGAACACCTACCTGTACAATTGGCAAGGTTGTGAAGAGTTCTGAAACAGCGACTGGTTTTTCAATTTCCTACAACAAATAATAAACAGTTACTCTAGATTATACATGTTAATGAGACAAAGCATAATGGAAAACTTACTAGGGGTTTGCGGGAAAGATAATTTAAGAAGTAAGAAAGCTAATTTCTGGTATTCAGAAACACTAAATTAGCTTTTTTCTTAAAAAAATTAAAGAAAGCTGAAGAGCAGAGAAGCAACTGTAAACATCAATGGACGGGAAGGATGAAAAGTAGTTTTTAGACTGAAATAATCTGTAAGGTACAGTTGTTGGCCTAAAGAGAAATATACACATTTACCAGTATGTTTATGTTAAAGAGTTAAAAAATCAAATATTGTGATTATAGTCAGTCAATAACAATGCACTTTTTTAAAAAAAGACTATTGAGTGACTTAATTAACATCAAATCAACTTTAAGACTCCTCAGAGCATGTCTATTATGTCACAAAAAAATTATCATTTGCACAAATATGCATCAACTCAACTATTATAAAATAAGAATAGTGCACAGAGAATGCATTTTTTAAAATTGCAAGAAAATATGCTTATCTGTAGGTTCCATATTACCAATATAAATATAAATAATTATAAAAACTGGTTATTATTAACTTCAGAAATTTTCTTTTACCTGTTTCTTTTCCTTAAATTCAACAACGTGATTGATGGCAACAACTGAATAGCCAACTGAAAAGAAAAATGGAACATTATTCTTAAATATAATGACCTTTACCCATAGTCCCATCCCTCTTCTAGATGTCAAGACTAGGAGGAAGTCTGCAGAGTGGTATGGGCTCTGGTGTCAGAATCCCTGCTTTCAGATCTAAGCATTACCACTTACTACAAGCTTCAGATTCTTCGTCTGTCAAAAGGGTGATAATAAAAGAACTTAAGATACACGTCATGAGGATTAAACGAGATAACACACATAGAGTGTTTTAGAACAGTGTCTGGCACTTAGTTAAGGCTTTGACCTGTGACATATTATTAGCATGAAACTAAACACCCTTAACTTTGTGTGTCTCCTTTCCATCTATCATTCTCTTTCATATTCCTTTTTTCATTTCATCCCACCAACTTTATACTTTTTCAGCCCCACCTTTACTCTCACTCATTTTATTTGCTTTTTAGCCTTATTACTTCCTTTTGAGGCCCTTTTCCTGAGGGGAAATGGAGTAATGATGCCCTCACACCACTGTCCACTTCTCTTTTGGAGCTCTCCACCATCAAGATTGGGAACTCTTTGAGGTCAGGGCCTTGCACTATCAGCCTCAAAACAGAGCACTGTTCTGGGCATTTAACTACCAAAAAATATGTCTAAATCATATTTTCAAGTTATTTTAACACCAATGGGGGTGGGGGGGTAATGACAGGATATGAAAACATAATGCATATTAATGCCAAAATAGTGGGCCCCCTTTCATCAATTTGTCCAGCTTCCTTCTTTCCTTCCTCACGCAAATATTGAGTATCCATTACATGACAGGCCACTTGCTAAGTGTTGAGAATACAGAAAAACCAGAAGATAAAAGAAACTTCCAGTACTTTGTGCTTCACCTTTCATTCAATCAAATCAACCAAGCCCCATCAACACACCCCAGCACCATTCTTCTTTACCATACTCCAAAGTCTGCTCTACGTTTTCTTGTTATGCCCACTCGGGAAACCTTTTGGCCACTAAACAATGTCCCTACTGTCCTTCGGAAATGTCAACTAGATTCAATTTCTCCACAAACTTTTCCTAGACGACCCATCTGGCATCTTAGGATTACTTTCCCAATGTCTCTGGTGTAACTTCTATTTATATAACTTTTTTCTGAAGATTATTGGTTTCTTACATCACATCATAAACTAAGAACCAGGGATCTGTCTTCTTTATTCTTTGAAAATTGCCACTCACCAAACAGCATCCCTTTATCTTTAACTAAAATTGGGGTGACTTTCTGTCATGTTTCATTTAATTTTAATTATACACATTGGGTAACAATGTATAGACACTTTACCATATCTCCTTCAAGGATATTTGAAATTGAGGCAATTTTCTAAACAAGTCATCGTTTTCTGTATTTTTAAAAAGGTGTACGGCTTATTAACTTATTCCATAAGCAATAAGTGAGTAATCACTACCTGCCAGGGCTGCTGAGTAACTAAAAGAATGAATAGAAAGACATGGCCGCTCTCTATGTATCATGATTCAGTTACTAAGGGAAAAGCATCCGGAAAAGGTTAATTGAAGAATACAAACTACACCCAGAAAATTTGATTTTAAAGAAACCACCAAATAGTAGCGTTAAACGGCCCAGATCATCATGTCCATCGGCTTCCTTTTACTGGAGAGGAAAGGATTCTCAGAGAGACAATGCTAATTACTGGCTGCAATGGAAAGACAAAAGGACAAGAAGAAACGGTGTAACTCACTTTGCCAAAGGCTGGCTTTATCCTACACTACCCTCTGAAAAGTATGACCAGCTCTCACAGGGCTGAGAACTGAGGAATCCTGCAGAAACCTCTTCATTTGTAAACCCTTCTATCCCCACATCTACGGAAGAAAACAGCAGTCATGATTAGTTTCAATAATTAAAACAGGTTCTTCTCTCTCAGGGCTTTCGCTTCCTTGGATTCAAATATGAATCCAGCGTTCTGGCCATGCTGCTACTACTCCCCCACCCCCAATATATCCTCTCCTACCTACCCTTTCTATAGATATTATTCCAACCCTCGCAGCGCCCTGTTCCCGCCCCACCCCCACCCCCCGAGCCCCACAGTACTCTCTGTCCAAGCACTGCTCACGCGTTTGCTCCGACCCACTCGTGAAATGCAGACAGGGGTGTGACATTAAGAGCACTGGTGTCGATTACACTTGGAAGCCCTGGCTCCTACATTCCATCAGCTGTGAGGCCCTACGCAAATCCTCCACCTTCTCATGGTCTCAGTTTCCTCAATTTGCATGAAAGCAGGAGCTAGACTGGGTAACAGCTCCCCGTGCCTTCGAATTTCCCGCGTTAGGGATCCAAACAACACTACAGCTTCCAGGGACATCCCAGAGACCCGGAGGCCCGGCCTTGCCGAGTCCTTCCAGAACGTGGCCCGACAGTCTGGGGGACGGCGAGGCTGGGCAGGCACTGCGGCCCGCGAAGCCAGGGCGACTCACGGTGAGCGGCGTTCTCCACGAGCCCGCGCAGCGCCTTCAGGTCCGAGCCCGCTCGCAGGTCCAAATCTGCAAACACCGCCATGCTGGAGTCACATGACCGCCCCGCGTGATCTGCGCAGGCGCTGAGCCCGCCCCCGAGGCATGCTGGGATTTGTAGTTTACTCAAGCATCTGGACCCTCCCTTCAGTTGATTGTAAGTGAAGGTTCCCAGGCGTTTGCTTCGCTTTCAAGTACCAGCAAAAATTAGTGTGTCAAAACCAACCACCTCACTTCACTCCTTTGTGTTATTCTGAATGAGAAAGTTTGCTTTTCCCCCAGAGGTGTTCACAACTCCTACCATTCCTCCTATTACATGGTAGAAAGTAATTCTTACGAAATAATTGCGAGCATTTATTGAGCGCCTGCAATAAACCAGAAACTCTTGCTAAGAGCTGGAAATGCTTTTTTTTAAAAAGACATAAGTAACCCTTTTTTTCCCTACATGTAAAGTCCATGCCATTGTTTAAAATAGGCTCAACGGGAAGAGGGGGAATCTGACCTGAAAACCTCGAAAAAGATTGCCTGAGAAAAGCAAACGGTCTTTTTTTTTTTAATATATCTTCGTTTATTTCAGAGAGGAAGGGAGAGGGAAAGAGAGATAGAAACATCAATGATGAGAGAGAAGCATTGATTGGCTGCCTCCTGCACATCCCTCACTGGGGATAAAGCCCGCAACCCAGGCATGTGCCCTTGGCTGAAATCGAACCTGGTACCCTTCAGTCCGCAGGTTGACGCTCTATCCACTGAGCCAAACCTGCTAGGGCGGGTCTTTTTTTTTTTTTTTTTTCCCAAACAGAGCTGGCTGTGACATAGCGCAGGGCTTTCTATCACACTTAACATTCCCAACCACAAGATGGCAGGGCTGGGCCTAGGTGAAGAGGAAGAGAAATTGGAAAACAGTCATTGAGTATTTTAAGAGGGCCAACCAATTTGCTACGTACTTACCTATGTATTTTATTTAATTTTCAAAGCAAGTGAGCTAAGTACTTTTTTTGTATGTTTTTTTCTTCTTCAACAAATGCATTTTATATCTGCATATTAAGTGAAAAAAAATTGCTCAGGCAACTAAAACTTTTCACTGAAAGAAATTTACAAGGAATACATATTGAAGGCAAGAGAAAGAACAGGTCCTAAACAGAAGCTAGCATTTTCAAACATAATAACTATAAATTTTATTGCTCAGTCAGTACCTTGAGAAAATAGCTAAGAACTTATAGGATAAATTACTATTTAAAATTAGTATATTTAAAAAACTAAATTATCTCTAGAATTTTCTATTGCAGCTGATAAGCAAGTAAATATATAAAAGCTATTTGTATTGTTGAGAATTTTGACTTGACTAAATTTTTTGGAAATGCTGCTTAAAATGGTACATCATTAGGAAGTGACTTATTTTTGTGTATGGAGAAGAATTTTGAGAATTTTAATGTTGACTTATCAGAATTGATAACCATGACTAACTGACTTCTACTGGGATCAATATTAACTTCAGACTTATGCAACATAAACACTATGTGACAAGACTTTAGGCAATTTATTGTACTATTAACTAGAAATGACTTTGAGCTCAAAACCTAAAAACTACATAAATAATAGCCATGGTAATTAAACATGCCTCACACACAGTTCATATTCCAAGTAGGTGTAGTGGATGCTGAGGGAATTTTGAACTGCCGAGAGATAATCATTTTCTAAGCTTTCCATGGAAGTTCTCTCTGAAATTTGTATTGAGGAATAGATTGCCTCTAGGGGGTGCGCATGTACCACTTATATTCCTTTTCCCATAAACCATTTCCCATAAAATGGGTAGTACAAAGCACTGTTATAAAATAAACACATGTTCTTGGATCTATCTGTTTTCTGTTCATCTTTTAAAAAACATATACTTAAAGATTACATTTATTTTGTAAAGGGAATGAAAATTTTCTAAGTGGAAGAAACCAAAGAAAAAAGTACAGTTTTATAGTTAGGGATAATGCAAATAAAAGCAGCATAATTAAAAGGCACATGTATCTAAATTAAAATAAAACTCACAATTCACTTTAAGCTGAGTAATTATTTAAAATCATGAATGACTCTTGGTTATAGGCCATTATTCTACACTACTTCCCTCCTCCCCCAACAAATGTTAACTAAACACCTAGTATGTGGCAGGAATAAGAAAACATCCTTCCTTTGGGAAGTTTATAGTCTAATAGAGAAAACAGTCATGTAAATGTAAAGCATAATGCAACACTAAGTGCTATAATAAAGATTTGAAAAATATGCTTTAAGAGTTGAGAAACGATTATATTAACTATGGTGAGAGGAATTGTCACAGAGGAGGAGATAATTCCTGTTTGTTGGACTCTTTTATCCGAAGTAGGCCTCCCCAGTATTTCTGTTGACAGATTTCAGTCCTAAGATGTGTGTTCTGTTTCTCTGCTACTGCTCTATAGACCGACTGGCAGCCACAGGGTCATGTTCGGATGTTTATACACAAGAATCTTAGCACTAGTTTTCCTAGTCTTTTCTCACCCAATTCTGGGGTCTTTTCTCACCCAGACAATTAGTTTAGTTGAGTGAGGCAATAGGGTGTAAAAAAGTGAGCCTCTAAACATTTTTGAGAAGTGAAAAATAGTCCTGTAGGAAGTCAGCTGCATTGTCATTGGAAATTACTGGAACCCAAGTCAGCATGACATTAGTATGCTTAACTGACTAGTGAGTTATTGATTCCTATGGCACAGAAAGCTTTATTTTACCTGTGTTTTTTAAGTAAATCTAGATTGTGAGAGTATGCTGGTTTATGGGAAAAGAAACTCTCTTATGTCCCATAGATGGGGTTGTGTGGTTCTCTATAGACATGATTAAGCACATGCATTTGGATGGGCTAGATGAGTACTTGGGAAAAAGAAGAGATTATAAAAAGCAGTTCTTGTTGTAGGATTTGCTCTTCTGGACTCCCCCCAGAGCAGTTTTGAGAGGGGGATTGCCTGTTGGGAGATTACATCACAAAACTGTAATTCTCAGGTGCCCTCATTGACAATTTAATGAGAATGTGGTTATAAGCAATGCGAGTCTAGACAAGGTTTGGTACTTTTTAAAGCATCAGCTATTTTTTAAATGAAACAGAAGAGATAAAATCTAAAGACATGGTTTGATTTAGATGCCAATACTTCTCTATCTCCAGTATAAGTGCCCAAGAGTGGGCATATGGGTGGGGGATGGTGGTGGTGAAAGAAGCAACACCTTCATGTGGATTTTAAAACACCAGGAAGCCAAGGGCAAAACAAATAACAAATTTAGATGAATGCTTAGGTATTTTATGAGTACTTTTTGTGAAGCTGTATTTTTAACTTTTTTTCAGAGAAAATTATGGGAAAACATACACAAGATTTTAGCATTTTTATGAAGATAGGATCATTTGTTAGTCAAAGTTAGGAGGAAACCGAAAGAATTCCAGATTGTTCTGTCAGGATTTTGGAATAATACAATGATAGATGAAACTTAAACTCAGCACAAGCAAGGTAATGCTGCAGAAGCTGAGATTTTCAATAACTATGTTTATACATTGTGACAGCTTATAAATTAAATCCTAGAACTCTTAGGAAATACACCCAGCCATCACCAGGGATAATATAATAGAGGTGATTGCTCTATAAAAAGGGGAGTTTGAACCTGATGCTATATGGAAATGGAAAAGGAAGTAAATTTGAAAGCAGAATTTTTCTGAATATTTGGTGAGTTTGTATGTCCTGCAATCGGAAAACAAAAGCAAAACAACATCAGAAGTTGCTATGAAATATAAGTGGGTTGGGTAAATGCTGGTAAGAGTGTAGGTGCAAATTTTATAGAATGTAGATTCAAATAAAAATAAATCTATTGCTTTTCAAGTTCTTTGTATAATTAATTAATGTGGAACATTATTTACTTATTTTTAAAAATATATTTTTATTGATTTCAGAGAGGAAGGGAAAGGGAGAGAGAGAGAGATAGAAACATGAATGATGAGAGAGAATCATTGATTGGCTGCCTCCTGCACGCCCCACACTGGGGATAGAGCCCAAAATTCTAGCATGTGCCTTGACCCAGAATTGAACCATGACCTCCTGGTGCATAGGTCAGTGCTCAACCACTGAGCCACGCTGGCCTGGCTAGAATATTATTTAAAAGAGACAAGCTGACCTGATTACTCCAGGAAAAAAAAATGAGAAAAGTCAAAAGTATTTTGTAAAATTTATTACCGTGGGAATTTTAAGAGGCCTTGAGACAATTCCAAACTCAAAAACAAAAAAACGAGACATTTCAATGCAGTCATGAACGATCATGGAGAACTCATTAAATTCCTGCTGGTCTCTATCTCCCTCTCTGTATTGAATAGTCAACACATGGTTTCTTAAATGGCTTTTGACTACAAACTAGTTTTCTTTTGTCTGAAATTATGTTTAATATGAACTAAGGTTGAAGAAATTTCCTCATCCATTTTCTTAAGTATTCAATAGCATTGCTTTGTGGCTTACATATTATCTTCTACTCTTCCTCTGACTCAATGTATTGATCTCCTTATCCCAGGCAGAGGAGAGCCCCTGACATTTTCATAATATTGAGAGAGCTGTGAACATTGGTCCACCTTTTAAGGGTTTTTCCTACTTAAATTTTTTAAAAATGTATTACCATATGATGGCAATAGCAAATGTGTTTCCTTCTCTGGATGAATAGGGCTAATCCCTGCCTTGAAGAATGAGAGTATTATTCACCATTCAGATCAATACATTTGTTCTTTTTTTCTTTTCATTTATAATCTGCTAGAGCCTAACTAGAAAAGAAAGATTTAATTATTTTTAGAGTCTTAAACTAAAGAAATCACTGCTGGCTTCCAATACAACCTTTAAACAAAATGAAGTGAGTCTCAGAAATAATAAAAATCAGCCACTCTGACAGAGGTTGAATACCAAGGGGATTTTCGGCGATAGGCATCAGATCAACATACACCCCCAGGATTCTTCAGCAGAACATTGTAACAGGTCATTTCTTCGTTTATGTGCAAGATTTCCAGGATGCCCTGGGAAAATTAACCCTCCTTTCAACCAATTAGGCTTTGAAGTCTGAAACGGAAAGCAGCAGGGTCTATTTTCACGACTAAAAGGCCTATTTCTAGACACCCGGAGGGGTAGTCAGAAAGGGTTTAAGGCTCCCCCTGCCCCCCAACTCCTCGGTGCTAGGACCTGAAGGCATCTTTCCCTCGCCCCTTTTCTTCTTTTTCTGGGGTTCCACCACTACCCCATTCGGGTCTCTCTCCTTTTCCATCATTGCTTTCTCCCATAAGTGGTCAAAATAGGAAACGGAAGTATCTATTTGTTGCTTGGTGTAGTGCTTGAAAATGCTTTTTTTAATTTAGGGGGCGGGGGGGGGGGAATTCCTCTCCAGGTTCTTAATTTTGCAGCGAGTCCGAGCGCCCGCAGGTTCCCTAGACCTCCCCCACCCGCGGGCCGTTCACTGCTGAGAGCAGGTGCAGGTGTGTCGGAGGGGGTCTGAGCCTTCCACGGCCAAGATCCGTGGGCCAGCCCGCTAGGGATCCCGGGGAGGGGGCGGGAAGCGCCACCCCCCTCCCCGGGGCGGGGGCTGGCTGCAGTAGACGAAAAAGCCCCCCGGCCAGAGGGGGGATACCCGACC
>NW_005871114.1:6013051-6019404 GCF_000147115.1 Myotis lucifugus
GATCCCGGTCAGCCCGCACGAGAACCGCGCGTCCGGGCGTCCCGTCGGGTGCCCGAGGCGCTCCCGCAGGGAGTCCCCGCGCGACCGCGCTCCCGCGTTGTCCGCAGCGGCTGGGGCCCCGGGACGTGCGGGGCCGCGAGGCCGAGCCGGGCGCCCCCCAGCGGCCGGCGCGGGCCCCATGGCTGGGCCGGGCGGAGCGGAACCGGTGAGGTGAAGCCCCTAAACCCGTAGCCGGAGCGCGTGGCGGGGCGCCGGCTCCATGGGCAGCAGCGCACAGCGGCACGATGATGGACGTTAACAGCAGCGGCCGCCCGGACCTCTACGGGCACCTCCGCTCAGTCCTCCTGCCAGAGGTAGGGCTGCCGGACCTGAGCCCCGACGGCGCCGGCCCGGTCGCGAGCTCCTGGGCGCCGCACCTGCTGCGCGGGGTCCCCGAGGTGACCGCCAGCCCGGTGCCCACCTGGGACGGGCCCCCGGACAATGCCTCCGGCTGCGGGGAGCAGATCAACTACGGCAGAGTCGAGAAAGTTGTGATCGGCTCCATCCTGACGCTCATCACGCTGCTGACGATCGCCGGCAACTGCCTGGTGGTGATTTCGGTGTGCTTCGTCAAGAAGCTTCGCCAGCCCTCCAACTACCTGATCGTGTCCCTGGCGCTGGCCGACCTCTCGGTGGCCGTGGCGGTCATGCCCTTTGTCAGCGTCACTGACCTTATCGGGGGCAAGTGGATCTTCGGCCACTTCTTCTGCAACGTGTTCATCGCCATGGACGTCATGTGCTGCACGGCCTCAATCATGACCCTGTGCGTGATCAGCATCGACAGGTAAGGGCCGGACCGCCCCGTCCCGGGCACCGGCTGGGGGGATGTGCTTGCTGGTAGCTCAGCCCGGCGCGCTCGCCTCTTTCCTGGGAGGGTAAGCCAGATTGCACGGCGGGGTGAAGGGCTGTGCTTAAACCAGCAACCCCACACATCAACCCTACCCCAGCCAAATTCAGTTAGAGCACAGCCTATATTCACCTTTTATAAAAAGAGCTGGGAATGTATTGATTTACTGGAGTGAAGATCTTAAGACCAAAGTTAAGAGTATTTCTAGCATTAGCAGTTCCACCAGGGGGTCCCTTGTCTTGGTTTTCAGAAGGAATGTGGTCCTTTCTGAGCTTGACAAACCCTTGCTGTGAGCCCTAAAGAGTCAATTCCTACTTTAAGAAATCAGTCAAAGTCACCTTGCTTCCCTGAGGGTAGGAGCTACTCCCCAGGACGATGAAGAGACCTCAGATGGTCCCAGAACTGGGGGGTCTACACCTCAACGTTGCACCCCCTATGATTGCTGATTCTGAATATTACTCTTTTGGAAGTCTGCTTTTAGTGTTTGGCAACGCTGTTTGCATCTTATAGGCTTACTGACTGAAGCCTTACTCCCTGTCTGAGTGGTTGGTTCTAGCCTTTTCATCATACCCCTTGGGAATCTTCTCTTGAGAACTCCCCCACCCGAGGAGTAATTGAAACATAGGCTGACCCTCTGTCAGGGGTCCTGGGGGAAAAATTCCTGCCTTGGGTATCAGATTGGACTAGTCACTAGGAGATCCCCAGGATTTCTTCAGAGGATCACAGGATTCTGCAATGGAGCTAGTCTTTGGCCCTAGAAATATTGTGCAATTGACAACTTGAAGTATGGTCCCAATACTTTTTGGCCAGAGAACAACTCTTTGCTTCTCTTGAAATGGAAATATTAAACCTTAACATTCACACTCAGAATTCTGCTGGTATTTTAAAACCAGCACGGGACTGGTATTCTGTTGTGTTTAATGACACAGAGAAATGGTTGCTTATTTTCTTTGGGGACCTACAGAACCTTTAAATATGTAGACCTTTCGGCGTAGGAGAAATAATTGATGCCGCCACACTTAAAATGACAGTACCTCAAAGGATGGTCTAGCATGAAACAGATTTTTCCTCCTCTTCCTCCCTGTAAACACTGCTATTTGTGGTTTGTTGGTATTTAACATGTTCTGCTATTTTACTGCTTGGCCAGGGTTTATAATAACTTAGTAAAGAGAATGATTGGAAAGGGGTTGTTTTCAAGGAAAAAAACGTACAATGTAGCTGCATTTAGTTAAACAGCTAGATTATTTTTTTTAAATGGATCTTGCCATTTTATATATTATGTTAGGAGCTTCTGACAGCAAATAATTATTTTTGGTAGTAGACGATGAAATGCATATAAGAGAATATTAGCTCCAAACTTGACAGCTGAAGTTCTGAATGACTGTAGTTCAGCATGTAAAAAACATATGCATTTACAGTCTGGTTGTGGCAACAGGAACCAGGAAAGCGCACTCAGCATATATAGTAAGTATAAACATGAATTATATGCGCAAAAATCTGACTGCTCGGCCAACCAAAGCTGTGCTTCTTGCATGAATGGAATCCTTTTAAAAGGAACTTAGTGTAGTAAAACAGATAATTTATATTGCAAGTAATGCATTTATAATCTCTTTTCATTTCATAATTGATAAATGATAACACAGTGTGCTAACTCATCTCCTAAGACATCCAGTGCTTCTGTTCGGGGCACATTTAGGTTTGGCTGGGACCACCCTGAGATTCTGTACATGAGCTAAGGTTTTCTTCACTCAGTGTGCAGTGTGACTTACCGGCAACAGGAACATCTTGAATACAGAGAAGAGGTTAATCCTTGTCAAGAGATTCTAATCCGTTCATCAGCTATGTCTTTACGATGTCACAAATTGTGGTAATAAAGGGATATAGATTCTGTCTCTTCATTTCCCAGAAGAATTGGGCCATTGATGATTTTTACTATTTTAGAAGATGAACATGTCATTTCTTTATATAATATGGAGAATTGATTACATGGGAGACACAGATTGCTTTTCTTCTAAGAACACACAGAACTAAAAATGAGAAAAAGGGAAAATGCATTTGCATCTAAGGTGCATTATTTTGGAAAATACTGTTTTTTTTTCAGTTCCATTGTAGAATATGACTGATATATTAAAATATGCTAAGAAAATATGAAAAAATTTAATCTTCGTTCATGTATTCATTCCCTTTTGAGTATCTAATATAGGGTGTGCTGTGTTTTGTGTAGCATAATCAGAGATGAATAATACCATTTCTGCTTTTGAGCTCATGTTATTATGAGAGAAATTGGGGTATCTTCTTCCCCACTGGGTGCTGGGGGTGGGGGTCCTTATAATATCTTGAGAAAAAGAATTTTCTGAGACTCACATGGGAGGATGGGGGATTTTTATTTGTGTGGAATTGCATCTCTGTTTCTTTCCCTTAGTCCAACCATAGAAGAAGTGTAGCTGGGGTTTCAGCAGAGATAGAAGCAGAGCCAGTGTCCAGAGTTTCCTTTCCATGTTGGAACCGGGTCCAGTTCAGCATCAGGCTAGCAGCAGTCTATTAGTCCGTTGTGTGTGGGGTCCACCTGGCGGTGGGCCATATGGGCAAGTACAGGAGAGTGCCCTGAGCAATCAGAGCGCCAGGAGCATAAGAGGAATCAAGAGCATGAGAGCACAGAGAGTGAGTTCCTTGTGCAAGGGATTAAATATCCCAAATTTCACACCCTTGCAGTGGCCATGTCCATTTTGGCCAATGACCTGTTCCCACATGTGACTGACAGACAAGTATCTTTCCGAGGTTACCCCGACTTACTGCACATGCACCCACCCTTCTTCCTGTCCAGTCCCTTTCCCTAGGAACCTGCAGGGAGTGGACTGACCGGTGGCTCCCTGGGGAGTGTAAAGCTTTAGCTACTTGGTGAAGCTGCTCAAATGACATCCCTATAGTATTTGGCCTTCCCATTGCTCCTTTCCTGTTATTAATAACTAGGTTAATTACAACGGTATCAATACTATATTGTGAGAGTTTGGATTTCTGTTGGGCATTTAACCTTTGGTTACTGGAACCTTTGATTTTTCTTAACCACTCCCTACCATACTGGGATGCTTTTCCAGCCTTTTCCAATGCAATTTCATGCCATTTTTCTCCACAGGTTTTAACACTTCTCATATCCACCCTTTTCAGATAGTGACTCATGATCACTGAAAAAGTAGCAACCATTGGATGGGGGAACTCCCTTATCTTTCCACCACCAAACAACCTTTGCCCTTTTATTTTGTTCTAGTTAAAAAGCAAGAAGACATTATGTCCTTAGCAAAGAACAAACAACCAGCACTTCACGTCCCATCCCCTCTCACCTTCTCAAGGACTTTGTTCCTCCCTTGATTTCTCATCTCTTCTTTGTCTTCATTGTTTCCTCTCAACTAGATCAAGCATGATCTACTATTTTTAAGAACTCTTTCTTTGGCCTCACTTGTCACAACTCTTTCTTTGGTCCACTTCACAGTTAAACTGTGCCCACAACCTCTCTTTATTTCCTTACTCCTCAGATTGATGAGTTTGACACTCAACAGTTGTACAGTTCAACAGTTCCCTTTTTAGGATGCTTTTAGAAATAAAAATCAAATTACCTTTTATGTACAGTTTAAAAACATGCAAAAACAGTTCTATATATTGTTTAGGTGAGCTTATATAAGAGTGAAATTACAAAATGTGCAGGAATGGTGAACACCAAGTTCGTGAGAGTGGTTTATCACTGGTGGAGTGGCTGGAGGTGCAGTTAAGGAGAGCACACATATCAACTATATTGGTAATGTTTTGTTGGTTTATTCAGTTTTGTTATTCTTTGTATAACTTTCTGTATGTTTGAAATATATTTTTATACTTAAAAAAATACATTCATGTAATCTGCAACTAGATTAAGAAATTGAGCATTATTAGCCTCCCAGAAGTCTCCTCCTTCCCCTTCCCAGTTTCTAATACTCCCAAAGATAATCATTGTCCTGAGTTTTAGTATCATAAATTAGTTCTGCTTGGTCAGAATCTTATGTAAATGGAATAGCATTATTATATACTCATAAATCTGGTTTCCTTTGCTCAATAAAATGTCTGTGTGATTCATTCATAGTTTTACACGGTCAATATTGTTTTCATGGTTTTTGTTTTCTTTCTTTTGTTTGTTTTTGCTGAGTAGTATTCCATTTAATTTGTTTGTCAGTTCACCTATAGATGGACATTTGAATTGTTTCCAGTTTCAGGATATTACTAATAGTGATTCTATAAACATTTATTTGTGGACAAGTCATTTTGTGGACATGTTTTCATTTTGGGGGGATAAATATAATACTGGGTAATAAGGTAGTTTATTGCATTTTAATTCTGTTTATCACCCTCACACCATTTGTGTTATCCTTGTCATGAATTTTAACCTACATATTTTAAAAACCTATTGGTGTTATTTAAACAATCAGTATTTATTTTTATTTACCCATATTTTCCCATTGCTCTTTATGTTTTCCTATATTACCATGCTTTTATCTGGGATTATTTTCTTCTGCTCAATGAGACTTCCATTAGCATTTTACGAAAGTGAGTGCTGGTGACAAATCTCAGTTTTTACTTATCTGAACATGTCGTATTTTTACCATTATTTTTGAATTATGCTTTTTCAGCACTTTAAAACATTGTTTCACTGTCTTTAAGCTTCCATCATTTCTGTTGAAAAGTCAGCCATTAACCAACATTATTATTACTCCTTTGAAGAGAATGTGTCTTTTTTCCTCTGGCTGCTTTTAGGATTTTCTCTTTATCTTTAGTTTTTATCAGTTTTTCTGTGATGTTCCTAGGTCTCATTATTGATGCTTTGTTGTTGTTGTTTTGCTGTCAATTCTGCAGGGATTCTTAGTAATTTTTGTATTTGTGTATTGATATCTCTAATGACTTGCTATTATCTCTTTAAATACTTTTACTGTGTCATTCATTATTCTTCTGTCCTCAAATTTACAAAATGTAAACCTTTTTATTTGATTGCACATTTCTTCTAGTCTTGTATTTATTTTCCATTTAGCATTTTTTCTGGGCTTCAATTTTTTAAAATTATTTTATTTTTTAATAAATCTTTATTGTTCAGATTATTACAGTTGTTCCTCTTTTTCCCCCCATAGCTGCCCTCCACCCGGTTCCCCCCCTCCCCGATCCCCCCCCGCCGCACTGTCCTCGTCCATAGGTGTACGATTTTTGTCCAGTCTCTTCCCGAACCCCCTACACCCCTTTTCCCCTGAGAATTATCAGTCCACTCCCTTTCTATGCCCCTGATTCTATTCTATTCACCAGTTTATTCTGTTTGTCAGATTTTTTATTCACTTGATTTTTAGATTCACTTGTTGATAGATATGTATTTGTTGTCACTTTGTTGTTCATAATTTTTATCTTTACCTTTTTCTTCTTGTTCCTCTTCTTAAAGAATACCCTTCAGCATTTCATATAA
>NW_005871114.1:6019504-6024570 GCF_000147115.1 Myotis lucifugus
TCTGACCTTCAATTCTAAATGATAGCTTTGCTGGGTAGAGTAATCTTGGTTGTATTCATCACTTTGAATATTTCTTGCCACTCCCTTCTGGCCTGCATAGTTTCTGTTGAGAAATCAGCTGACAGTCTTATGGGTACTCCCTTGTAGGTAACTAACTGTTTTTCTCTTGCTGCTTTTAATATTCTCTCTTTGTCTTTTGCCCTTGGCATTTTAATTATGATATGTCTTGGTGTGGTCCTCTTTGGATTCCTCTTGTTTGGGGTTCTCTGTGCTTCCTGGACTTGTAAGTCTATTTCTTTCACCAGGTAGGGCAAGTTTTCTGTCATTATTTCTTCAAATAGGTTTTCAATATCTTGCTCTCTCTCTTCTTCTGGCACCCCTATAATTCGGATGTTGGTACGCTTGAAGTTGTCCCAGAGGCTCCTTGCACTATCTTCATATTTTTGGATTCTTTTTTCCTTTTGCTTTTCCGGTTGGGTGTTTTTTGCTTCTTCGTATTTCAAATCTTTGACTTGATTCTTGGGATCCTCTAGTCTGCTGTTGGATCTCTGTATATTATTCTTTATTTCAGTCAGTGTATGCTTAATTTCTTATTGGTCCTTTTTCATATCTTTGAGGGTCTCACTATATTTCTCGGAGGTTTCTAGAAGATTCTTGAGTAACCTTATAACCGTGGTTTTGAGCTCTATATCCAATAATTTGCTTTCCTCCATTTCTTTTATTTGTGACCTGTTTCTTTGTCTCCGCATTTTGGCTGCTTCCCTGTGTTGATAGAGTGGCTTTGTGTGCTAGGTGTCCTATAGGGCCCAGTGGCTCAGCCTCCCTAATTACCTGAGGTGGACACTCTTGGTGCACCCCTTTGTGGGCTGTGTGCACAGTCTTGTTGTAGTTAAGCCTTGATTGCTGTTGGTATCACTGGGAGGAATTAACTTCCAGACCAATTGACTGTGAGGACCAGTTGTGTCTACGGTGGGAGAACTTCTGTGCTGGAGACACCCTTATGGGGCAGGACTTGCTTCAGTGGGACTTTGGCGCTCACTGAGTCTGCCCCCTGAGTGTGTCTCTTATGGATGTGAAGAGTTGTAATCTGGATGGTCTCACTCTGACCATTGGGTAGACTGGCTCTTGGATCTGCAAGGGGGTGCAAAGTCACCCACTGCCTGAGGCTACCCAGCAGGAGCTACAGAGAGATCTGCAGATTCCTCCTCTTTGTTTGGGGTTTGGAGGTGCCCAGATGAGGTGCAGCTGTGAAGTAATGCAGGCTGCTGATGAGCCTTAGGCCTTTTTTTTGAAGCTCTGGGATTCTCTGACCCAGCTGCAGTTTGACAGGTTTTTAGGCTGAGAAAGGCCAGGCCATTAGTATGCAAAAGCCTCAGCACACAGCTTGGGTGGGTTTGTAAATTAGGTGGGACGTAGTCTCAGGGAGTCACCTGGGTGGTGCAAACAGCCATGGTTGCCGTTGGCCCTCCCCTATAGGTCCCTGGGTCTCTATGTCCCTCGCCCTGTGAGAAAGCTGCCCTCATGTTCCAGCCCGATGCCAGACAGTCCAGTTTCTCTTCGTATGAGTCTGAGTCCCCAAATTCTCACCCGGAACTGGAGTTCAGAGCAGTTGGGAGCTTGTATCTCCCTCCCGATTGAAAAAGACAACAGCGTACCCAGCTGCCAGCCCCTTTCGCACGCACCTCTGTACCTCCACACTTCCACACCTCTGCACCTCCTACCGGACTCAATGCGCTTTTCTCTTTCCTTCTAGTTGTAGAATTTCCACTCAGCCAGCTTTCCCATGGTTCTGGATGATATTAGTTTTATCTTTTAGTTGTAGTTCTAATGGGGTTGTGCAAGGCAGCAAGTTCAGGTGTTTACCTATGCTGCCATCTTGGTTCTGGGCTTCAATTTTTAAAAATATATATATTTTATTGATTTTTTACAGAAAGGAAGGGAGAGGGATAGAGAGTTAGAAACATCGATGAGAGAGAAACATCGATCAGCTGCCTCCAGCATACCCCCTACTGGGGATGTGCCCGCAACCAAGGTACATGCCCTTGACCAGAATCGAACCTGGGACCCTTCAGTCCGCAGGCATACGCTCTATCCACTGAGCTGAACCAGTTAGGGCTGGGTTTCAATTTTGAAAATTTTTTGACCTGCCTTCCAATTTATTATCTCTTCTGCTATATTGAATATGTTTTTCAGTCTTATCTATTGAGTTCTTAATTTCACAGTCCTAGAAATTTCATTTGTCCTTTTTTTTTGCATTTGATCCTATTTATTGATTCTAATTCTTTGATGAAATTCTTTGCCTTTTTATGTAATTTCTCCAACCACTTACCATATTTTTGGGTATATAATCATAGTTAAACTCTTTTTCTACTAACTCCAATATCTGAATCACTTATGGTTTCTTTGTGTGTGATCTTTTTTTTTTCCTCCTCAGGGTTTTGGGACTGTGTCTTGGCATATCAGTAAATTTTTATTATATATTCAACATTTTGTATGAAAAATTGTAGATGTTGTAGATAATGTTATTTTCCTCCAGAGAAAATAGCTGCTAGGCAGGCATATTGGGGGACTGATTATTGTAATCCAATCAGAAACTGAGCTGACTACTATGTTTTAGTTTTGATAAAGCTCTGTCTGCCACCAGCTGATACCTCTTTCTAGGGTATAGCCTTCTTGGGATTTTAGCTAAGAGCATGGGGTTCTTTTTTCTTTTCTTTTTTAAATCCTCACCTGAGGATTTTTTTACATTGATTTTTAGAGAGAATGGAAGGGAGTGGGAGAGACAGAAAGAAACACTGATATGAGAGAGACACATCAATTTGTTGCCTCTTGCATGCCCTTGACCAGAGCCAGGAGCCTGCAACCGAAGTACATGCTCTTGACCGGAATCAAACCTGGGACCGTTTAGTCATCAGATTGATGCTCTATCCACTGAGTCAAACCAGCTAGGGCAGCATGGGTGTTCTTGATAACTTCTCCCCCTGGTTAGTTCAGAACCCTAATTTTTCTCTCCCCAGCACTCCCACTAAAGCTGTTTGAGAGCTTTTTCTTGGTGTCTTAGCCTCCTGTCCTGTACAGCTTCAGAATTCAGCAGATGTGTTTAAGGGACTACCAGCCAAGTGTTGTGCTTAGTTTTCTGCTTCTTACTGGGATTTTGGCCACTTAGGTCTACAATTTTTGTCTTTCTGGCTGCAAGAGACTGCTAGAATTTCTTTTGGTGTTCTTGCCTCTTAATAGCAACTCTGTTGAGGCTCTTTCCCTGGATCTTCAGCCCTTTAACCCCTCACCTAGTTTTGGAACGTGTCCCATGGAAAACCGTGACTGCAGAATTTTGGCTTGCCTCTCTGTGGTTCTCTTTTCCAGGATTTTGTCCTCTCATCTCCTGGTTGTCTCAACAACTCTATCATGCCTTTAAGCAGGAGTGTGTGTGTGTGTGTGTGTGTGTGTGTGTGTGTGTGTGTGTGTGTTTGAGAGAGAGAGAGAGAAAGAGAGAGAGAGAATGTGTGTATTTGTGCTTTACCCAGATTTTCTAGTTGTTTTTATCAGAAGCATTGGTCTGAAGCATCCAGCAACCCCATCAAAGCTAGAAGTGGCTATGTGGCTATGTGCCTGCAATGTTTTAAATATGTCCAAAAATAGAAATATAGTCATGTAAATTTCCTGCTTAAAACTGTTCATTGGTTTTTCATTTCCCTTGGAATAAAATTCAAACTCTTTAGCACATCTCCAGGTTCCCTGATTTGTTCCATCCTTACTCCCCAACATTTTGTATTATATTCCATCTTGCTTTCCATGGTATAATCATATTGTTTTTTTTTTTTAGTTTTTGCATTATGTTAAGTGCTTTCCTACATCAGGTTCATTCTAGGCAAACCCACCAACTAATATGTTTGCAAAACCATGATTTTATGTCTGGAGTTCTATTCCCTACTATGTTTTTTGATCCCAAGTTGGAAAACTTAAAAGTGTTTAACCCTCTAGAATGGTAATAATTAAAATGTCTAAAAAATACCAAATATTGGCAAGGGTGGAGAGCAAAGGGAACTTTCATACATTGCTAGTGGAATTGTGAATTGGTAAACCACTGTGAAAGTAGTTCCCATTATCATGTCATGTTGAAGATACATCCTATGATTCTGTTATTTTACCACTCAATATATATCAGAGAGAATCTTGTTTCCAAGAGTCTTGTACAAGAATATTTATAATATCAAGAAACCTGAAACCCCCACACTTGAAAAAATACACACGTATCAGTAGTAGAATGGATAAATATATTGTGGTACATTCACACAATAGAATACTATTCAGTAGTGGTTATCAACCTTGAGTGTGCATCAGAATTATCCAGAGAGCTTCTTAAAACACAGATTATTGGGTGCCACCCCAAAAGTTTCCGATTTAGTAAGTTTGGGGTGGTGTTGGAGGGGGAGGGTGTTCTCTCTTCCCGCGACCACAGAGAGAGAGAGAACGCGGGGGTTCATGAAATCTTGAGTAAAATGCGACGAGGTTTAAGGAAAAATGAAAAAACACAAGACAGACAGAAATAGAGTGAAAGCTGGCCCTGGGTGTGGCATCTGCCCTTTGATAGAGGGACAGACACAGAGAGCGCCAGCACTGGAAGGAGTTTATTAAATACTCGAATAACAGGAAGTTACATCACATCTGGATGGGCCTTGAGTTCCTGGCGACATCATGAGATCCACCCCCTTAACACTGGTTGGGAAAGTCAAGCTGAGTGACATCCCAATCTCTTGATTAGGTCCGGCCCCAGGGCGTGGCTCTGCCTTAGCTCTGAGTTTCAGCCCACATAAATAAACCAAGTATTTTTGCCAGTGGCCCTTAACAGGATGGAGCCTGATAGTTTGCATTTCAAACTAATTCCCAGATGATTCTGATACTTCTGGTTTGGAGACCTTACTTAGAGAACTGTTACTATAAAGCAATGAAAATGAACAAATTATAGCTCAAATGAATCTCACAAAGTAATTCAAATAATTTTTTATTATAAAAATTTTGAAACACATTTAAAAGTCAAGAGTACTATAGCCTGCCCAGATGCTCAG
>NW_005871114.1:6024670-6029401 GCF_000147115.1 Myotis lucifugus
TCCTGTACACCAAGAGGTAGCAGGTTCAATTCCTGGTCAGGGCATATACATTGAAGGCTCGATCCTGGTCAGGGTACATATGGGAGGCAACTGATCGATGTTTCCCTCTCTCTCCCTCTCCCTCTCCCTCTCAAATCAATAAAAACATGTCCTTGGGTGAGGATTAACAAAAAAAGTTAAAAAAAAGCCCTAACCGGTTTGGCTCAGTGGATAGAGCGTCAGCCTTCGGACTCAAGGATCCCAGGTTCGATTTTGGTCAAGGGCATGTACCTTGGTTGTGGGCACATTCCCAGTGTGTGGTGTGCAGGAGGCAGCTGATCGATGTTTCTCTCTCATTGATGTTTCTAACTCTCTATCCCTCTCCCTTCCTTTCTGTAAAAAAATCAATAAAATATATTTTTTAAAAAAAGTCAAAAAAAAAAGTCAAGAGTATAGTATAAAAAGCCTATTGTTCATAACCTAGCTTTAACTGTGATTAATTCATGGCCCATTTATTCAATGTGTACTTTGCAACTCCTCCATCTTTGCAATATTTTAAATCAAATGTCAGACATCATGTCATTTCACCCATAAATACTTTCAGGTCACTAACATAATGCTGAGCAGAAGAAGCAAAGAGTACAAAGGAACACATAATGTGCTTCTATTCATGCAAAAATGTAAAACAGACAACATTGTTTAGAGACACACTTAACTGATGATACAAAGAAACGGAAAGAAATATATATCATGAGATAGTGATTACTTCTGGGTGGGAAGGAGAGGGTTGTGATGGAGAGATATGCTTCTGAGTGGGTATAATGTTTTATCTCTTGATTATAGTGGTAGTTGCAGGAGTGTTAGCTTTTTGAAGTATCCATGTATAATTTAGGCACTTTCCTGCATCTATATTTGTTTTATAATAAAAGGGACAAAAGTATTTATTGGAAGACATCTTGTGAAGTATATTTGGATGTGTATCAGAGGTACGATTAATCTGAGCAGATGCAGTTACTGTTTTAATGTTTTCAGCAGCCATTAGTTTTCAGCTTCATGGGTGAGGACAGGGGTCATCTTTGTGTTCCGCACGGTTACCGGAACTCATCTGGCTTATTTGCAAGAGCTGTAATCTTTAGTTCTGACTGGTGTCTGGCCGAAGCCTTGCTTCCTGGCCAGGTACTATGACTCATTTGCTTCGATGATCTGAGTTCTGCTCTTGGCTTTAATTCTGCTGTGATCAGCAATGCAGGGGCATTCTGGCTTCTCTGGGTCTCCTTTGGCTTTGAAGGAAGTCATCCTTGCTCATCTCTAAAATTAATTTTCAGCTTGTAGATGCACTTTAAGAGTTGAAAGAATCCTCTTCTAACTCTGCGATGGGAAGGTGAGGAGGAGGACAAGAAACAGGTCTTCTGCTCTGTCCTTTGGTGAGGTAACATTTCCCACAAACTTCTTTTTTTCTTCTTATGTTCATTAACAAGAACAAACAACTAGGGTAGAAATGCTAGTAGCTGATAGATGTTTAGTGCTTTATTGTTTGAAGACCACTTTCCAGGCATTTAAATCTCCCTTGACCCTCCCTACAACCTTGTGAGGTGGGCATTATTATCCTCACTTTCCTTGGAGGAACTGGAGCAGGAAGTGACTTATCGAAGGACACAGTTTATATGGGTGGAACCTGTGTTCAAAGCCTATTCAAACTTTTTAATGGGTTAATACATTCCTCTGCTCTTGGGATAAGATCCTTCATTTTTGATTGAACTAAAGGATTGTATAATCTGACTTTGCCTATTTCACCAGATTGGGATTGGGATAGATTGTATTTTAGGCTTTTGTGATCCATGGTATCTGTTACAGCTACTTAACTCTACCACTACAGACTGAAAGCAGGCTAGACAATATGTGAAAGTATGGGTATGGCTGTGTTCTAATAAAACTTTATTTGTGAATACTGAAATTTGAATTTCATGTCATTATTATTTATACTGAAATTTGAATTTCATGTCATTATTTATTATTTTTGACTTTTGAACTATTTTAAAATATAAAAATCCATTCTTTTTATATTTATAAAATCCATTCTTTTTTTTTTCCAATCCTCGCCTGAGGATATATTTTTATTGATCTTAGAGAGGAAGGGAGAGAGGGAGAGAAAGAGAGAGAGAAACATTGATCGGTTGCCTTCCATAAGCACCCTGACCAGGGATAAAACCTGCCATCTCCTGGTGTACAGGACGACACTTCAACCAACTGAGCCACCTGTCCAGTACATAAAATCCATTCTTAGCTGGATGTGGGGTGGGCTATACAAAATTAGGCAAGGGTCAGATTTGACCTGCTGGAATTGGCCAACTTCTGCCCAAGATTTGTTTCAATTAAATTATCTACCTACCTACCTACCTACCTACCTACCTACGAGCTTACAAAACATCTATCTCCTTCCCACTACCACCTCATATTCCCATATTGTGGAAATTCTGGTCTTCTTTCAGTTCCTTGACATTTTGATGTTCAAGGCCTTTATTGCCTGAGCCTTGCCACCCCCAGCCACTTTTCTACCTCGTTAGCTGGTTAATTTTTATCACTTTTCAGACAGGCCTTTGATGAGATGTTATTGTCTTATGAAAATATTCCTAGAATCCTCAGACTATCTTAAAGTTTTATAACTCCCTGCACTTTTTCTCTCTAGCACTCACCTTCAGTGTTGATCCAGACAGCCTCCCCTCTCCCCTGCCCCAATCCATCTGTTAGCTTTTGGGTTAGAGTTAAGGTGAGGTCATTATGGAATATCAGGATCCATTCCTTCACATATTTAAGATAAGATCTGAGCATTGGGCCCTAACAGAGAGGCCAGGGATGTGTGTGTGTGTGTGTGTGTGTGTGTGTGTGTGTGTGTGGGAGAGAGAGAGAGAGAGAGAGAGAGAGAGAGAGAGAGATTTATCTAATTAGCAAATTGTACTGTGGGGATACAAAGGGTGAATAAAGACAGTCCTGTCTTCAAGAGATAATCTATTGAGCATAAATTATTTTATTTCTATATCAGAAAATTTGGATCTTTAAAAAGTTAGGTTTTACAAATTGCTTTGCAATCAATCCCTGTGTGATATGACCTTTCTTGAAGGAATTTATGAGTCATTTAGCTTTGGGCGCAGTTGGATTATTTGAGCACTTCTTCATAAAAACCCAGGTATTCCGTGGTCTGTTTTTTCACAGCCTTGCTCGAAGAATTCTTGTTAAGGACTGCTGCCAAATGTGCCCACTCTTCTGATGTTGTGTGTTGAAGTGCAGGATGCCAGCCTCTGCGAGCTGAGCAGCTGGGGCCCTTTGGGAGAACATCTCTAGTGCATCTGTTTGGAGAGCTTTATATTTGCCCATTATATATAAATATAATCTCGCTTTCATCATGGCTCAAATTCCTAAGCATCCTATATGTCTGGGTATTTTTGATATTTTCCTCTCATTCAGAGATACAGCTGGACAGCTCTCTTCCTTCGAAAAGGGGGCTATCAGTGTTTGTGGTTAAACATGGGCAGACTTAATGACATACTCTAATCTACACTAATAAAAGAGAAACATGGTACCCTTCCCATTGGCTAATCAGCATATCCTTATGCAAATTAACTGTCAGCCAAGATGGTGGCCGGCAGCCATGCACTGAAGCGAACAGGGAGGCTTGCTTGCTCCAGTGACGGCTGACTCTAATGTTCCCCGCCTGAGTTGCCGGCCTCTCAGCTGCAACTCTAAGCAACTATGTACTATGTTGCAAATAAGAAGCTAAACAAAACCCCAGAAACCAGCTTTCAGTCAGCCAGGCTTCAGCCAGCCGGACCGCAACATTGTATCAAATACAGAAGGAAAAACAAAGGCCAGAAACCGGCTTTCAGCAGCCGAGGCCTCAGAGCTAAAGCTGGCCCAGAATAAAAAAAGAAAAAGAAAAAAAGGAGCTGTTGGGAGCTTTAGTCACCCGCCAGCCTGAAAACGGCCCTCAGCCCCTCACCCAGACTGGCCAGGCACCCCAGTGGGGACCCCCACCCTGATCCAGGACATCCTTCAGGGCAAACCAGCTGGCCCCCACCCGTGCACCAGGCCTCTATTCTATATAGTAAAAGGGTAATATGTCTCCCAGCACCGGGATCAGCGTTATAGTAAAAGGGTAATATGCCTCCCGGCACCGGGATCAGCGTGACAGGGGGCAGCGACCAAATCCCCTGATCGCCCTGCAGTTCTGTGTGTGACAGGGGGCGGGGCCACAACCTCCCTATCCACCCTGCTCTGTTCATGACAGGGGAAGGCGCCCCAACCCCCTGATCAGCCCTGCTCTGTGCCTGATAGGGGGGAGCTCCCCAACCCCCTGATTGGCCCTGCTCGGTGCGTGACAGGGGGCAGTGCCCCAACCCCCTGATTGGCCCTGCTCTGTGCGTGACAGGGGGTGGCGCCGCAACCTCCCCATCGACCCTGCCTTGAGTGTGACAGGGGGTGGTGCCCCAACCCCCCAATCGGCCCTACCCTGAGTGTGACTGAGGGTAGCATCGCAACCTCCCAATCTGCCCTGCTCTGTGCATGACAGGGGGCGGCGCCCCAACTCAGCAGATGAGGGACTGAGGGGCTCGGTTTTCTCTTTAATAAAATCAGGAAATAATCAACCAAAGACCTTGTGTGCATATATGCATAACCCATGGACACAGACAATAGGTTGGTGAAGGTCTGGGGTGGGGGGTGGGGGCGGGCTGGAGTGGGCCAATGGAGAGGAAAGGG
>NW_005871115.1:0-81596 GCF_000147115.1 Myotis lucifugus
AGCTTCAAGATTAGAAATGGCTGTGGTGTGAAATAAATGCTTTCCTTTGAGAACTGTTGGTTTAGATATTTGTAAATAAGCAAATAATAATTTGAAGTTTTTAATATGACAAAGATTCAAGATTTATCAACTTCTGAATAATTTATAATTAAAAGCATTTATAATTTATTGAGACCATTAATTTTTTTTCATGCCATGATAAATGTTTAGGAAGGGCAGTCTTATTCTGAAGTTATTCACTAAAAATAGAAAACACAATGTAGACACAGAAACTTGGGTAAAACAACAGGGCTCTGAATTAAAAGCAGTACATACCTTTGTAAAATTATACTCATGCTCATAATATATAATTTATTATCATTACTCTAATTCTCAAAAATATACCAGGTTATATCAGAGAATTGTTTATCCTGTATAATCTCTACCCTGTATCCTAGGAGATTATCCAAATAGTTTGTACAATTTTACTTTCTTTTCCACTTAGTTGTTTCCTCTACAAAATACTTTGATTATTTTTAATATAAAGTTTCTCTATTTTATGAAATATCTAATAAAGTTTTTTTCTAATTGGAAAAATGTCTAGAAAGCCAGAAGATACGTGTATTTGTATTTATTGTGCAGATGCTGGTTCAAAAGCACAAAGGAACTAAAATTTGCTTAGATATTTTTAAAGATGAACAAATAGCATTCCTTGTCTATGTAGCTACAATTTTATTGCTGTTGGATCATGTCCTATTCTTTACTATTTCATTGTATTAGTGACCATGTAAGAAGGTTATTATGGTAAACAAATTTACTGAAAAATGTGTAATGAGCTTTGTAAATTACCTGGGAAATCTTTTTCTCAATATATAGTACAATATATAGGTTTATAAGAGTGGAGTTTCTTATGAGACCCCTTTACCTGTCAAATCTACCACCTAATTCCTAGTGTTTTCTCTTTCTCAAGGATGAGAAAAACTAGATTTATTGTCTAGATTCCAGGATGTTGGGTAGAAATACTGGGCTTTAAAAAGTCCAGGTAGCCCTGACTGGTTTGGCTCAGTGGATGGAGCATCGGCCTGCGTTCTGAAAGGTCCCAGGATCAATTCCAGTCAGGGGCATGTACCTTGGTTGCGGGCACATCCCCAGTGGGGGGTGTGTAGGAGGCAGCTGATAGACATTTCTCTCTCATGGATGTTTCTAACTCTCTATTCCTCTCCCTTCGTCTCTGTAAATAATCAATAAAATATATTTCTTAAAAAAGTCCAGATATTTTATGGTGGTTTATTTTATGCTTCCTTCTTCTGCTCTGGTGAAATAGCAAGTAGCTTGTTGTATGGAGTTCTGAAAGTCCCACTAAGAGATCTGTAGTATAGTACCTCAGGCTGTGAGGTAAATACATCCTTCTTTTGCAATTAAATAAAATTCTTTGAGAAAAACTTTTGTTTTGCTATTGGACATTGGTAGAATCTGATTATTAACAATAGGATACTAAAGAACCAAGATCCCTGATTTGCTTTTTATTAACTAGATCTTTTATAACCCACAAAATCATAATTTTTAGTGAAAATAGCAGTGCTCATTCTTAAAGAAGTTGAATATTTGATATGAGATCTTAATCGTTATGAAAACTCAAGTAAATTGCATGAGCAAGTTTTTCATATTTCTACAGTAACCATTTATATTGCATTGCCATTTCTCCCTCAATTAATTCTTATATATTATGGGATGTTTGTTATGATCAGTTAGCAAAGGGAAAAAATAGCATATTAGCTTCCATTTGCTTAGTGGTATAAAGCAACTCAAATTTGTTATCTTACAGATCTGGAGTTCAAAAGTCCCAAATGGTTATAACTGGCCTAGAAATCAAGGTGTTCAGCAGGGCTGCATTCCTTCTGGAGGAACTGGCAAGAATGTGTTATTTTGCCTTTTCCAGGTGCTGGAGATCTCCTAAATTCCTTCACTCACAACCCCTTGCTCCATCTCCAAGCCAGAAGAACAGCATAGTGTCTTCAATCTCTCTGACCTTCCTGCCTCACTTTTTCTCTTAAAAGGACTGTTATTATTACATTGAGCCAATCTAAGATAATTTATTCACCTCAAGGTCAGTTGATTAGGAAACACAATTCTATCTTCCACTTAAGCCTCCCTTGCCATGTAACATAATAAAATATTCCAAGGTTCCAGATATTAGCATATGGATTTCTTTGGTGGCCATTATTTTGCCTGACATAGATGGATTTGTCCAATCTTCTGGTACCCATCAGAAATAGATTGTCAAAATAATATAGTCACTTTCAGATATGGTCTTTAAATATAATGCTAAAGAATATCCTCCCAGTAAAAATTTAAATCAATAAATTTTGTTGTCAATTAGTATGAATATATAAAGGGTTAGGTAGATGTATAGTATATATATGTGGACAGTGGCTAATAATTTTGCCATATGGGCATGGATTTAAATATTACAAGATTAAAGGATTAGTAATAAATTAATCAGAGGAAGGGATATGTAGATGAATCTTTCAAAATTGGCAGAGAATAACAATTTATGTGTCTAAATTAAATAATAAATTATTATATCTATGCAAAATGTGTCATCAATAATTACGCAATTTTATTTTTAGAGACAAAATATATGAAATAATAGCACAGAAAGCATCAGGCAGTGAAAAACGGTCATTCTAGAGAGACAGAAAACCTAAAGTTCTACTACTGCTCCATCCTACAACGTAGAGAAAATATAATGGCTAATACACAGGTAGAGCTTCCTGAAGTTCCGAAGTTGTGGAGACAGAGTTGGGAGTCCAAGACATCCAAGAAACAAAGAACTTGTAAGGCATAACAAAAATAAGAGAGTTGCCCAGAGTGTTGCCTAGAGATCTGAGAGAGTCCCACTTAAATATTCAGTTGAGTACTAGTAAAGGAATACATATGACAAATAATCAAGGCTAGGGAAAATATTAAACCCTGGAAAGACTAGAGGAAACAGTGCCTGATCCAATATAATCAACCTGATAACAGTTACAAGAACAGCTTCCCCACTGCAAAATACAATTATTTCAGCATTGCTAGTCTCCACTGTACATAGGATGGGCATTTAGCAGTGCACTAAACCAATCAACCTTGTTGAGGAGTACAGTAATCCATGTTGTTGAGTTCATGAGTAAGTCTCCCCTCTCTGTTGCCATGGTCACTTTGCATGAAAAAATGCCTGTATCTAATAGCCAGGGGGAAAACCTCATAAACCAGTGGACATTGATTAAAACACTGGAATTGTCTTGTCTAAATAGAGGGGAAGGAATAATTTAACCATAGAACCCTAGAATAAATCTAGCTTTGATCCCACCCACAAAGTTTAAAGGCTAGACCAAAAGGATCAACATGTTTCCAGGTACCTGATTATTTCTTTAAGGAAAAATATCTGGTAGTACAGGATAAACTTTTTAAAGATTTAAAATGAATGAAATAAAATCTCAACTATTTTTTCACATGTGGTATTGCTATCATCACAGCTTTAAAAATAATAATCAATTGCCTTCACATCTAAACCTTAAATATACCCACTAGAAGATATAATAGGAAAAGTTCATTTACAATAATGTCTAAATCTAATACTGACAAAGAAAACATATTCTTTCAGTAGATTATGTTAAGACAGTCTCAAAAGTAGATTTAACAAGTGGAAAAATAGCCAGAGAGAGTTGGGGGGCAGGAGGGAGGGGAGTAAGAGATCAACCGAAGGACTTGTATGCATGCATATAAGCATAACTAATGGACATAAGACACTGGGGGGTAAGGGAGGGTAGGGGTTTGTCAAGGGCGGGGGGGAAAAAAAAGGACACTTATGTAATACCCTTTGTAATACTTTAAGCGAAAAATAAAAAAATATTAAAAAAAAAAAAAACAAGTGGAAAAATACTCTATGCTAATGACTACAGTATCATAAAAATATCAGATATATAAATTGTAAGATAAAAATATAAGGCAATCCAAATTAAATACCAAAAAAATATTTTTGTTTTAATTTTTTCTATAAAAGATAAGTTGATTCTAAAGTACAAATTAAAAAGTAACAAGAAGAAGAGCTAAGAGTCTCCTGGAGGGCAGGGGGACAACAGCAGTAGAAGGAATATAATCCTATGAACCATTAAAGTCTACTACACGGCTTTATATTCAAGACGGCCTTGCATCATTTAAAGAGATACAGAGATCAAGAAAGCAAGGCACAATGGACTAAGAAAAACCTAGAATTAGACCTAAATGCGTATAAAATTTAGTCTATGATAAAAATGTTAAACCAATGGTGGGGACTTGAGCAATTACTAAGTAAATGATGAACATTTAAGTAAATGAAATTGGAGAAACTGAAAAAAGAAACTATTTGGAAAATAAAAAATAAAATTGGATCAATACCCCAGACCATCACTTGCTTTAAAAGGCAAATATTTTTTCAGCAGTAAAGAATTTAAAAAATTAAAAAAAAATAAAAACAATTAAAAAAATGGTAGCCCCAAAAGAATATAGATAATTTGACTTTTAACCAAGGAACACAGAAATCAAAGTATGAATATAAATCTAGGAACAATAAATGAAAGATTCATAGAGTCCACTTTGTGAAATCAAAACACTCTCTTTGGAAACATAAAACCATAATCATAGTCAACAAGACAAACATCAAGTTCCAAAATGGTGGAGGAGTAAGTGGAAGCTACACTGACACTTTCCCAGGATTAAACTGGAATTACAACTAAAATATAGAAAAAAATTATAGTGAGTAATCAACTGAAGACTAGCTGGAGAGAACCTGTAAACCAAGCATGGAAAGTGGAGACCTCATAGAGCCTGGTAGGACAGAGGGGCAGAAGAGCTTGCTGGGATCCAAAGGCAGCAGCTGAAGTTCTGGAGGGATATTTCAGCTGTGGGCGGTTCCCACTGAGAGCAGTGGGGTCTAAACCCAAGCTGGGATGGACCAGAGGACCTGAATGGAGAAAGGTGCCCAGAAAACATCTGACTGTGAAAAGAAGAAGGGTTGTTGTCTGGAGCCATCTCCCACCCCCATTTCTAGTTTAATGTCCAATTATTCAACAGTAATATAAAACTTATTTGAATGCCACTTTCAAATTACATTAGATAACCTATCAGTTCCATTTTTTCCTTGGAGACTTTTCACCTATAGTTGTCCCCCTTAAAGAAATAATCTGTGATGTTTACTTGCTAAGTCTTCTGCACCAATATACTTACGGAATATATTTTTTCTACTCTTATTAGAAGGTCTACTCAATGGATATTGGGTCTTCCTCTCCCTTTGGTCTACTCCCTTGTTTTAGTGGAGTAAAACCTCCTGGAGTTTTCTGAGAAAGAGTGTATTTGAGGCTTTGCATGTCTGAACATGAATGTCTTTATTAGTTAACTTTAATTTATAGTTTGGCTTGTACAAAATTTTGGAGTGAAGCATAAAAAGCCAATTGGAATCTCTGTGACTATTAGCAGGATTTGTTGACTGGTGGTCCTCACTGTGGGGTAAGTGAGAAATTGCTTGTTTCAATTTAAAGACCATTTTTAATTCGCAGTTGTAGAAATTTTCATTCATGCTGTTTAAATTTTTTTAGAAAAAAAATGAGAGGAGTCTTTAAATTTCCAGTGAAGGAAAACGTGTAGGTATCAGAATATTTTTTAAGTTGTTGGAAGAGAACTAATAGCAACCACTCTTTATAGATTGTTTCAATCCATTTTCATAATATATCCCCTCCCCATTTCAAACTGCTTTTTGTTTCCCTGATTTGGAAGCCAGCTAAAATCTTCCCCAGATGTCATTCTTAAACTTTACCATGTATCACAATATGCAGGAGGGCTTGTTAAAACACTTTGCTTGTACACATTTTCAGAGTTTGTGATTCCTTGGGGGTGGTGTTGCTTGAAATTTGCTAACAACTTGCCTGGTGATGTTGTTGGTCCACGAAGCAACCACTATGATACAAAAAGGCTTGGAAATATTACATAATCATTCATTGCAATATGTATAAACTATCTTTGAACATCATTCTCATTATAATTAAATAAAATAGCAAAATTTGTCAATCTCATGTAATCCCAATTAGAGGGATTACATGTAATCATTATCTATATTTTTAGGGCTCTTCAAAAGAAATTTGACCAATTGTCTCTCAGTGTACCCTGATTAGGAGTAACTTTATCACGGAAAAAGGGCTTTAGCAGCGTGATTACAACTATGAGCTCTAGAACCAGGGATCTAGGATTCCTTGTTTGTGGGTTGAAGGTGAGTAAGCCCCATTTGCTTAAGTTATATCATCTCCTCTGGAAATATCAATAGCTCTTATTTATTATCTTATTTTAAAAATTTCATCAGATAATAGATGAAAACCATTTATTGAGAGCTTGGCCCACAGTGAGCTCTGAGGGTATTGTGTGTGTACCAAGAGCCTTATCATCTCCAATGAACTGCTGCTATGACTAACAAAAGGACCTGGGATTCAGGGGCTGGCTCAGCTCTAATGCAACCTTCAGCAAGTGTAATATCTGCATTTGAGCAAATATGAATATCATGATCCTTCTGGCTTCTGGGACACAAGAAATAACATCCTTTGTCCCTGTCTCAGAGAACTTGTGTCTTCTGCCAGCAGTAATGGATGTGTGGCAGCTAAATATTTAGCTTGTAAGTAGAGTAAAACCCAAAATGTCCCCATGTTTTTAACTGTTTCTTTTTTTTAATACTCACTTGACAATATTTTTTCCATTGATTTGATTTTATTTATTTTATTTTATTTTATTTTTAGAGAGAGAGTTAAATGGGAGAATGAGAGAAGCATCAATCTGAGAGAGGCACATTGATTTGCTGTCTCTGGCATACATGGTTACTGGGGCCCTGGATTGAGCCTGCAATCAAGGTACATGCCCTAGCCTAGAACCTGACCCTTTGGTCCAAGGGCCAATGCTCCAACCACTGAGAAAAACCTGCCAGGACTTAATCGTTTCTTTGAATGCTGGTGAAAAATGTCATGTTATCTTTTAGTTGTACCATTAAGTTAAATAGACTTAAAAAAATAAATCTCTACATCTGCCCTGGTGGATGTGTCTCAGTTGGTTGGATGTCATCCCATGTAGCCAAAATGTGCTTGTTCAATTCACAGCCAAGGCAAGTGACTAGGTTGCAGACTTGATTCCCAACGGGGGCATGCAGGAGGCAGCCAATGGATTTTTCTCTCTCAAATAAATGTCTCTCTCTCTCTCTCTCTCTCTCCTATTATCTTAAATCAATAAAACATATTTAAAAATAATTAAATAAATAAACCTCTATCATATGAAATTACAAACCGCAAGTTACTTTTTATATGTACATATATATTTTTATATGTACATATATATGAATTTTTACATCCTTTGAATCCTAGGTAAAAGTCTGTACTTCTGTGACTAAAATGTGGGCTATTTGTACATATGGTTTTCAGGTTAATATCCTGAAAGTGGAGGTTACCAATGCATTAAAATCTGATTTCTTTTAAAATTAAATATCTTTAAAACTAACGTTCTAACTATTTCACAAATGTCTTCCTTTGCAGAGGAATGAACCCCTTGCAGACTAATTTGGTTTGAATAATATATGTAGTTTTAAAATCAGTGCTGCTTTATTTGTGGCTAGTTTTCTTGTTGTTAGTATATTTTTCTCATTGGTGTTTAGGAATACATTATTCCGATAATTTTTAAAATGCTAAATTTCTGTGTCTCAAATAAAGCTGGTTTCAATATGGTGGGTTTTATGTTCAGTCTCAGGAGGGTAACATTAAAGTAGTTAAGTTTAATGTTTGACAAAATATTTTAGGTAGTTAATCTTTCACTATTGGGAGGGCAAATTAATATCTCTTTTATTCTATTACTTCTTATTTTGAAAAGCTTACATTTATCTCAAATATTTGTTATTTCTCTACTAGTGTCATTTGGGGGTCAGAATTTGACACATACTTAGATGTCAAATGGTTAAATTGTCTTCACATTGTATTTTACAAATAAACAAACTTTTAGCATCTCTGCTGCAAATAAAATATTCCATGATTTCCCCACATTTCACAGTAAATCTTGAGACTCAAGTCAAAAGCATAGTTTTTATTCCTTGTTCATTATACTTGACCCCTATTTTGAAAATTATCTTAATTTTATTGATTATTTATTGTAGAGAAATACTCAGTCCTTAATTTTAGTGTATTAAAAATTAATGGAGCAGAGGACAATAGCATTGATTACCTACAAATGTGTACATAGGATTATGACTACCAAAGTGATTTTTTCTTGTGTAAATTCTTGACTTTAGATTCATTCTCAACCAGGGGTGCAAAACCAGGAATACAGATGGATTCGTATCTGAGGTTCAAAACTTTCTCTTTTTCACGCTTCAAAATTCATAGTTGAAAGTAGTGAGGCAAAACTCCATGCTGGTCAAAAAGAGTGGAAACTAATGCAGTAGCATTAGGGATCCAGAAATATTGACACCATTATTATGAGCGTTTGTGAACACAAAATTGACTTTATGCATTAGTCTAATAGTGTGTTGGTGTGATTTCAAGCACTGGAAAATACTGCCCATGGTTAAGTGGGGTAAGAGTTCTTTACCCCCAAAGGCAGGGCCTACTGAAGGTAAAGAAGGCTGAAGAAGGCTAAGTAATGGCCTGGTTCTAATGTAACTGCTGCGGTTTGGAAGTAAATATATATTGCTCTGAATGGAGGAGGCATATTCTGTGGTGGGTGGGATGTAGAATGGAGCAACTATATAGAGTTCAAGCCCTGGACAGAGCCCAGCTGTTTCCAGAAGACATAGCCTGGGACCTAACAGAGGCCTGGTGAATGAGACCTTTGGACTTGACAAGAAAAGGATTCTTGACAAGAGCCAGAGGCTTCCTTTTTCCCAAGCTTCTGGGGAAATGCTAAGGAAAAGAGTAGGAAAAGGGACAATGGCTTGTTGTCAAAATATATGAGATTATTCCTAATAGTGGGGGATATTTGATAAATTTTAGAATTGTAAGGAATTATGAGATATTTTCAAATCCTCACATATAGACCAATATAACCTCACATATAATTACGTTTTTACATTAGTTAAATAATACTGCCCATAGGATATAAATAGCAATACTATTTCTGTGAGACAAGCATGGTTCTAAGCCTAGTTTTCTCCGGTATTGCTTAGCCTCACCATTGGAGACATTTATTCATGTGATTACCCTATAAAATAATTGCCTTTGCTTCATTCAATTCGCCTATCCTCTGGTTTTGATATGGAGTAAACGCTTAAAAGAAATTCAAGTTCATGGCAGAGTTTCCATTGGTTAAAGAAATCACTCTGGTCCATGGATGTGAAAGTCCTGCAGTCCTGTGAATACTAGCTGGTGCCTGGAGTGCAGTGATGTCATGCACAGGTCATGGAACACTGCTGAAACCATAGCGATGACTGGCATCGTAACTGTCCTGGTGGTGTCCTAGGCACTGGTCAGAATAGTGATTGGTGAGGGAGAAGGTCTCTCAAGTGACTTGTTATTAACTTTAATTTATTTATATTAATTTTGCTTGTTATAATTTAATTCTTTATCATCATCAACTGACATTCGGAGAGTAGAGCTTGGGTGAAAGGTGCCTGATTTGAGTGACTCTTTACAGAGTTGAACCATGAAGCATAAAGAAAAAAGGAAACATCTGGAAAGTGAGTATTTCCTCAAAACTGCAAGGATTTCAAGAGGTATGTGTTAAGCACATCCTTGGGGCATAGGATAACCAGGTACTGTTTTCTAAATTGAGAGAATTCCTTGTTGTAATGAGGAAGAGAGGGAGAGAGATAAAGAGAGAGAGAGAGATAGGTGGGGAGAGAGTGACAGAGGGATAGGAAGGAAGGGGAAGGAGGAGAGATGAAGGGAGGGATGGAGAATGGGAGAAAAAGGGAGACACAGAGAAAGAGAGAGGAGGGGGAGGGTAGAGGAGAAGAAAGGTAAGGGAGAAGAAGGAGGGGAGGGGAGGGAAGGGGAAAGAACTTTGAACACTTGAAACTGGTTGTGTAGAGATTAGGGTATAATGTCAGAAAGAATTTATTTACCCAGGGGTAAAGATGAATAGTTTTGTTAGGCTATGAAGATGTAAATATCGGGCTCCTATGTGAAATATAAGAAAAAATGGGACACACACAGACACACACACAACATCATTGAACAATGATGGTTTAATTAAGGAGATATTTAGGCTCTTTATGGAAAAATGAAAAACTGAAATAGTTTGGTTACTATGGAGATTGAAAGTAAACAAGCAACCACTATGAGGAAGAACCTTGCTCAGTGGTGGGAGGAAAAAAGAATGGAGCCAACCTCAAAGTTCAAATGGTAGCTCACATTCCTAAAGAGGACTGATATTTCCAAGTTGTTTGGGATTTCTGCATCCTCCAATGAACCTTTTGAAAGGGCTGTATTCATTTTACTTTAAAAAAAAATCGTGCATATTACAGATGTTATCAACGTAAACTATGAGACATGGAAAAATACAATCAAACATATTCACATATACACTCATAAAGAATATTACACACATAGAGAACATAAATAATTCAGGGAAAAATAGATATTAACCTGACATAATTGCCAACTAATTATGTACCAGTACAATATTTTTTTTGTCTCTCAAAAACACGTATGTCTAATTCATTAGAGTAGATTAGTCTTCAGTGACTAATAAACCAATGGATCTACTTGCTTATATGATAAATTAGCATATACAGCTTATACTGGCCACTAGGAAAAGTCGCTTCCATGAGATAATTCATGGGCCTGAGCTGATATAATCTTTGTTATCATTAACATGCAGCTTTCAAATAGAACCCCAGGATATCAACATACCAGTCAATTAGGAAAAAGAAGAGCATGGTGGAAGGGGCATATGTTTCAGGCATACTTCTAAGTATATGATAATCCATACACATCGCCAGGAATATCGCATACAAGATACTCAATCCACTGACATCCACCAAACACAGTTTTAATAAGTTTGTACTTAGAGATTAGAGTAAATGGGATTTTAAATGGGAAAGCCATCTTAATTTTTATGAAAACAATTATCATGTGTGGTAATAATGTCTGACTTGTGATGTCCACTCAACATGTAGTTTTTCAATTGACACAGACCCCCCAAAATGCCTCATCTCAATGTTCTTTTTTATCCCATCGTCCAGGACCCTACAGCATTGGACAGGCTGTGCCTCAGTCATTTGTGGTGGCCCCAGGCTGTACTCAGGCAGCAGAAGAAAATACATCCTCCTCTGATTATTACACCTGTGTGACTTCACCATATAAGCTTCTCCATCATGATGAGGATGGTAAGGAAGGGGAAGGAGGAGAGATGAAGGCAGGGATGGAGAGTGGGAGAAAGAGGGAGACACAGAGAAAGAGGGAGGAGGGGGAGAGTAGAGGAGAAGAAAGGTAAGGGAGAAGAAGGAGGGGAGGGAAGGGGAACGAACATTGAACACTTCAAACTGGTTGTGTAGAGATTAGAGTATAATGTCAGAAAGAATTTAGTTACCCAGGGGTAATGATGAATTGTTTTGTTAGGCTATGAAGATGTAAATATGGGGCTCCTATGTGAAATATAGGAAAAAAATGAGACACACATACACACACACACACACACACACACACACACAACACCTTTGAACAATGATGGTTTAATTAAAGAGATATTTTGGCTCTTTATGGAAAAATGAAAAACTGAAATAGTTTGGTTACTATGGAGATTGAAAGTAAACAAGCAACCACTATGAGGAAGAACCTTGCTCAGTGGTGGGAGGAAAAAAGAATGGCGCCAACCTCAAAGTTCCAATGGTAGCTCACATTCCTAAAGAGGACTGATATTTCTAAGTTGCTTGGGATTTCTGCATCCTCCAATGAACCTTTGGAAGAGGCTGTATTCATTTCACTTTAAAAAAACAATAGTGCATATTAGAGATGTTATCAACGTAAACTATGAGACATGGAAAAATACAATCAAACCTATTCACATATACACTCATAAAGAATATTACACACATAGAGAACATAAATAAACCACGGAAAATAGATATTAACCTGACATAATTGCCCAATAATTATGTACCATGTCCAATATTTTTTTTGCCTCTCACAAACACGTATCTCTACTTCATTAGAGTATATTAGTCTTCAGTGACTAATAAACAAATGGATCTACTTGCTTACATGACATATTAGCATATACAGTTTATGCAAGCCACTAGGGCAAGTCTCTTCCATGAGATAATTCATGGGCCTGAGCTGATATAATCTTTGTTATCATTAACATGCAGCTTTCAAATAGAACCCCAGGATATCAACATACCAGTTAATTAGGAAAAAGAAGAGCATGGTGGAAGGGGCATATGTTTCAGGCATACTTCTAAGTATATGATAATCCATACACATCGCCAGGAATATCACATACAAGTTACTCAATCTCACTGATATCCAACAAACACAGTTTTAATAAGTATCTACTTAGAGATTAGAGTAAATAGGATTTTAAATGGGAAAGCCATCTTAATTTTTATGAAAACAATTATCATGTGTGGTAATAATGCCTGACTTGTAATGTCCACTCAACATGTAGTTTTTCAATTGACACAGACCCCCCAAAATGCCTCATCTCAATGTTCTTTTTTATCCCATTGTCCAGGACCCTACAACATTGGACAGGCTGTGCCTCAGTCATTTGTGGAGGCCCCAGTCTATAGTCAGGCAGCAGGAGAAAATACATCTTCTTCTGAATATTTCACCTGTGTCGCTGCACCGTCTATGTTTCCCCATCATGATGAGGATGGTAAGGAATATACAAAGGCGGGATCTGAGCTTGGTCAAGAGATGCAGCTGAGCTGCTCAGCCTAGTCTCTACTAATTTCACTTTCCCAGCAAAAACAGGAAAGGGATTCAAGGCACACAGACTAATACTAAGGCTTCTGCGGAGGCACAAGTAGGCAGTGTGCCTTCAAGGACAGGACAAGGTCGCTCAGCACACATTTCCAACATAACAGCACTAGGACAGCTTTGGCTGAGGTAGTGGACAGTGCTGATAGGCGTTACAAGTTTACTCAGAACCTGCCCCTCAGGTGAGCACAAACTGAAATCCTCCTCACACACTCACACATCTGTACTCCTTCATACCAGGTAAGTCCCCATTTCTCCTTTTAACTTTTTCTCTCCATACACAGGCCTTCATTCCACACCTGTCTTCCCATTTTCTAGTAGCATTACCTAGGTACACTCTTACCTTCATTCCGTCACAGTCGCCCAATTACACACTAAATCTATAAATATTTTACATGCAATCACACAGATACTCTTTTTTAAATCCCTCATTCTAGGCCAAACACTTGACAACTCATATGCCTTAAAAGAAATGAACTTTGATCTGTTATCTTTATGATCCATAAGCCACTTCAGACACCAAAACTTTTACCATTCCCTTTTACCAATATCAAAAACACTCATAGGATATATCCCAGAACATCCACACAATTCCACACAAACATACATACAATGCTATATCTTAATAATTATTCCACGTAAATACCTCAAATAAAGCATACCACACACATAGTTACACCATATAAATACCTCACATGAGGCATACCACACACAGGATTCTGAAATATCACACACAGATGTACTCTCACTCTACATGCTTCCACAGCCCTCAAACACATTCTAGTTTTCTTATGTTTGAAACTTCCTTTCCTAGGATTCCATCAATTACAACAAAATGTGTCCTATCTTGGAGCCCTTAATATGCCTGTGTCCCGGTCAGCACGGAAACGGAAGATCATGGAGGGGCACACTGAAGGTTTGTATGGTGATGCCTGTTAGTGGCACATGTACTTTCCATTAGGGTTTCATTGTATAAGTGTAATCTCCTTGGGAGAACTACCTTCAAGGGAAATTGATGAATATAACATAATTGTCTGTCCAGGTAGAAAGGAGACAGCAGTCTGTGTTCCATTTAAAAATAACCTTTTTTGTGCAAATCCAGTCACCCATGACACATATTGACACAATGCATATTTCTGTGCATTTAATATTTTCATGGGAACCATTTTACACTTTCCATGAAGAGAGGGCTGTGTGTGCTCACTGAACAGGTCACATAGCAGACTCTTATTGTTTGTTTAATGGACAGATAAATACACAGATAACAAACATGGACCACATCTGTATTATTTTTATTTATTTGCAAAGTTGAGTTTAAAAGAAGATACTTTGCAGCACAGATAAATGGCAGTGGCCCTAACTCAAGGCCAGAAATCATGGAAGGCCTCTTCTTCGGACAATTTATCCTCCATCTCTTATAAAGACAGGCTAACTGGTGCTGGGAAGAAGGGACTATTGAATAGTATACATGAGGGTGGGGATGTAGACAGAACCAAGAGTTGAGCTGAGTGGTTCTGCCCATTAGTCCACACAAGGCTGCTCAGTACAAAAACTCAAACACTTCTGCATCATCTTCAATGTGATCAGCAGTGGAAGTAATGCATTCCACGGGGAAACACTGAAAAGGACTAGAGCGTGTGCAAGGAGATCAGTGGAGAATAGCGTTTGAGGAAATAATAGGAGAGGAACCAAAAGGGATGAGAGTTTTATCAGAGAAAAGTGGAAGATTATGTTTCTATGCGTCAGACAAGCCATGTTATGTTACAGTGAACGTGTGAAGCACTGATAACCTAAAACAGACACAAGTGGCAGGATCCTCAGGAACTGCACTTAAGGTAGAGTACAGAGATACCCAGTTGAAGATCACATCACATCCATATATTTCCATAGGCAACGTTTTACATTCGCAGTCATCCCTTATCGGTTGCATTGTTCCCACTCTCCCCATCATTCATTACCTTATAGTTTCCATGTGCATCTACATTCTCCGTGATCTCTTATTGTCTGTACCATACAATGAGTTATAATTTCTCTGACTCCTAACACACTAGACAAGCATTTGTTTTTAAATTTCATTAAACAAAAGGGAACAATAAATACTTTTTATCTGATTACTTTCTCTCATCATTATATTTGTGTGGTTTATTCACATTGCATGTGATATTAGTTTGCTCATTCTATATACCATTGCATGAATATAATTTATTTATTGATTACACTTTTCTGAGCATTTTGGTTCCTATGAGCCTGGGATTACTTAAAAAGCTGCTGTTCTGAACATTCTATTACATGATTTTTTCAATATGGACACATTTCCGTTTGGTGAATGCTTAAGAGTTAGACTGCTAGGCCTGAGTTTCCATATTCAGTTTTAATCCCTTCAGAACTCAATTTTTCACACTTTACATTCTAATGCAATCTCATATTACTGCACACCTTACTTACACACACTTCTCCTCACTCTCTTTTTCAAAGCCCAGGTATTCTTTCTCTTATACATCTTGATTTTCACATCATCACATCCTTTCATCATTTCCTTGCATTTTGCAAATACACTAATTCCACCAATCTCACAGAGAATATTCTCAGCAATAACATACCATACCTAAACTGCATGACATATTCAACACACAGAAAAATCTGTAATGAGAGTAAAAGCAATCTACATGCATAAACATGTGTTGAATTAACACACAGACACAAAGTACACATACTATCCTCATTCACACAAAACTCATCCCATATTCAGATTTGCAAGCAACAAATCAATCACACATTATTCAATCTTAACCCAGTTTTAACCAACAAATTATGAACTTAAATACCAAGCATGTTACACTCACTATATCATATGCTAAAAATGGAAATGATATATTTACCAGGCACATTCATAAGACATGATGATAATCTTAAACAGTTAAAGAATGAGCATTGAGCTTTGTTAACAATGAGAAAGGAACAGTGACATAACAATTAGCAGTTAAATTCTTAACAATAAAAATTGATCTTTATACATCTCTATTTATAACTCAATATAGATATCAATAAGAATAGATACATATGCATGCAGAATGCTTCTTAAAACTCGTACCATATATACCCTATTGGTACAATTTTTGATGAGAAAATAGAGTTGATATCCATGTTGTAGTTCCTGCATTCAAGCGTGGTTCTAAGATTTGATAATCCACATAGATCATTAAAATAATCATATACAAGACACCCACTCCCACTGACATCCACCAAACTCACCATTTAATGTGTGTACTTATAGTTTGGAATAAATGGAATTTTAAATGGAAAAGTGTCCTTAATTTCTGTGAGAGTAATGTCATGTGAAGTGATAATGCCTGACATATAATGTCCACCTGACATGTAGTTTTTGAATTGACACAGACCCCCCACAATGCGTCATCTCAATGTTCTTTTTTATTCCATTGCCCAGGATACCGCAACACTCAACAGAATACTCCTTGTCCTGAGTCACGTGTGGAGGCCCCAGGCTGTAGTCAGGCAGTAGGGGAAAATGCATCCTCCAGTGAATATTTCACCTGTGCTTCCTCACCATCGAAGCTTCTCCGTCTTAATGACGATGGTAAGGAATAAACAAAGGTGGGACTTGGGTTTGGTCAAGAGATGCAGCTCAGCTGCTCTGCCTACTCTCTACTTAGTTCACTTTCCCCTCAAAACCAGGAAAGGGCTCAGGGAAGATGACTAGTACTATGGCTTCTGCAGAGGGTCCCACAGGGAGTTTGCCTTCCAGGACAGGGCACGGTCTCTCAGCACAAATTTCCAATATAGCAGCAGTGGGACTGCTGTGGTTGGGGTAGTGGGCAGTGCTGACATGTCTATGGGAGATAACTCAGAACCTTCCCCTCCATACAAGCCAAAAACTCAAATCCTCACACACTCATACATCCGAACTCATTCATATATGCTATTGCCCCATTTCTCCTTCTTTTCACTTGTCTCTCAAATACACAAGGCCTTTATTTCCTTTCCCTAATAGCATTACCAAGATACACACTTACCTTCATTCCTTCACACAATCACTTTCAGACTCACCCATTTACACTATAATTCCATAAAGAATTCACATCCCCATCGCGGAGATAACCTGTTTAGGTCACACTCTAAAAGATGTTCTTGTCCTGAAGGAAATTAATTTTCTTTCGCTGTGTCTCTAACCACATGGCACGTCAGCGACCAGCCCTTCAGACCCTCATGAGCTGAACATTCTGAGAGCTCATACACACCTCCTCTAACATTTTCAGCCTCACATTCTCATAGTAATAAACGGTACCATTCTTGCACTGCTCACATGTGCTATCATAACATATAACAAACATGCACACTATCCTTAGCCATTGCCTTTTAGCAACATCAAAAAACACTTCTTGCCCTAACTGGTTTGGCGCAGTGGATAGAGCATCGGCCCTCAGACTGAAAAGTTTCAGGTTTGATTCTGGTCAAGGGCATTTACCTTGGTTTCGGTCACATCCCCAGTTGTGGGTGTGCAGGAGACAGCTGATCAATGTTTCTCTCATCGATGTTTCTAACTCTCTATCCCTTTCCCTTCCTCTCTGTGAAAAATCAATAAAATATATTTTAAACAAACACTTCTCAGATATGTCCCAGAATATACGTACAACTCCACAAGTACATGCATATAATCCTACATCCTCATTCCCACATAGTTATATCATGTAAATACCTCAGATAAAGCACACTATACACAGAATTCTGAAATATCAGATACAGATGTACTTCACCTGCTCACGTAGATCATGGTCATCATAACTCCTACAGCTGTCACACACCCATTCTAATTTTTTTTATATTTGAAATTTTCTTTCCTAGGAATCAAGGAGAGACTTGTCCGCAAGGACTTGGTGCAAACGAAGAGTTCCTCTGATGATTCATATACCTCCATTTCTTCACATTCAGCTAGTAATAAGGATCCCATTATGTCCTTAGTACATGGAACAGATCGAAGGGTCATGAAAATTTACTATATGCATGTACAAATGAAAAGGGGTGTGGCTGTCTTGTGCGAGACAGAGGAAGGATGGGAGCCTCCCTCAAAAAAGACCAAAATAGAAGAAATGACCTATATTAAAGAGGTCCAAAAAAATGTCCCCCTCTCTCACATGCCTGGGAAGAATCTTGTAATTGACCCTGAGCCCAGCATAGATAGTCGAGCCCAAGGGGAGAGGGAGAAGGCTGACTGTAGCGCCAGACCTCCACATCTGGTGGTTTATCGCAGGGCCCCATTGTGCAAGGTCCTGCACAGAGGGTTCAGGTGCATGGCTTGCTGCCACGTATTCTCTAACTTGGAGCTCCTTAAGGAGCATGTGGAGAATGGCATCAGGGAGGGCTTCAGCTGCCATGTGTTTCATCGAGCCATGGCTTGTATGAAATCCAAAAGGCTTAAGAGGAAGAACAAGAAACTTAAGAAAGCAACATTGAGTTGCCAGGAGTAAAAACATCTTGACATGAAGACAAACTTGAACAACTAAACAGACTGTTTTTCAGCCCCTAAAAGAGAGGAAGTGAAGCAGGTTAGACTCCACCGAGGAGGCTTCATTCTCTTCAACAGACACAGTATCCAACCTTTTTCCTTTTCTGGCACCACCATCTCTGCGACCAAACCACCCATCTGAGCAGACAGCCCCTTTTAATGCTAAGCCTGAGGGACCAGAGGCAGACGACACCATCCCAGGTATTGCCTTACCCTCTCCCTTACTTCTTTTATTATACCCACGCATATACCATCTGTAAACATGCTTGATGCAAGAGTGTAGACACCACAGGATTTAATAGTACAGATTCTAGTACCCCTCCACTGCACTGACTCCCACATTTCCATGAAATTGGTCTTTTTAAAAAATTTTACAAATTTTTCGAAATCCCTCCTTTAAATGAAGATATACCTCTTTCCAACATCTCCCTATAACATATTCATCTGCACAATTATTTGACTGGAAGACAGATATTAGTGACAGAGAATAAGGTACTGCACAGATGGAACAAAAAGCAACTATAATCCACCCCTTACCTTCTATTGTGGACACACAGCAGCATATTCACTTCTTATACACACATATTCATGGGGAAGGATGGAGCACAAAATGAACAGTTTCAAAATGTTCTGATATGTTTGATATACAGGTGTCCAAAGTGTCCTAGTGAGTATTTAAGCTTAATACCTTTAGAAGGGTAAAAGCTACCAACTTGTGAAGAACTATTTGCATGGTTAATTATTTGCATGTTTTACACTTATTTAACTTCACTCATTTTCAAAGATCATTTTTAATTTTTCTGTCTCTGCCATCTACAGAGACTTATATACAAACAAAAAAAGAAAATTAAAATAATTATTCAAAATTCACAACTATATAGAAGGGAAATTAAAATAGTTCCATTTTTACATAAACATTTTTATAGTATAAAGCGTTTATCCTCCTGAATTTATTAAAGCTTAAGACTGCACTATGACATTTTGTACAACTGTATATACACACATTATCTTGAAACTGTTCAATTCTCCATCCATCCATCATGAAAATGCATGTATAAGAACTGTATATGCACCTGTTTGTGCACAATTTCAAAAAAGCTAAGAGAGGGATTATCGTTGCTGTTGATTTCATCTGATTAGTATTTTTTTCTTCTTCCTTTGAAAAGAGGCTCCATTTTCTGGCCAAATATGTGGGCAAGTCATTACTTTTCTACCTGCCTTTCATCAATGGACCTAGGGGTAAACCTCCATCCATGCTTGACCAATCTGTACTGATACCTTGGAAAATTAGAAGAGACAGAGATTGAGGGGTGATGATGATGGTGGTGCTGAGTTATCCAATGTCTGCAACTCCAATGCCACTCTCGACTTGCTTCAATTCCTCTCTTTTGAAAGACCTGGCTGTTTTAACTGTGACTTTAAGTCACTAAGCCTTCACAGTAACTCTTCAATAAGTTCTTGTTTTTTTCCCTCAATTAGCCTAAGTCCTTTATTGTTGTTTGTAACCTAATGTTCCTTCATTGATGCAAAGTAGAGCTTCAACATGTTCCTGCTTCCATCTTAATATTTCAAATTACATAGCTGAAAAAGCAACACAGTATATTCCACTGATTTTATGTTGGAACCGCAAAGGCTATACATGTAGTCAGTATGCATACTTGATTAATTAGGAAATAGATTAAGTAGATATAGTATCCAATATTTTTATCAACCACCATCTCCTCTAAACCATACCAGCAATATGAACAGACAGAAACTTTTTTTACCATCTACCACTTTCCTGAGGGAGAAGAAAGCGTATCACACCATCTAAGATATTGCCTTACACACTATCCAACTTTATTATACCCCCCACATATACCATCCAAGAAGACAAGCTCCCTGCATAAGAGTATAAAAACTAGAATTTTAATAATACCGATTGTAATTTCTATGAAAGTGGTCTTTGTTAATATAGCATGTATTACAACATAACATGTTTTTGCAAATTAATATTTATCTGTTCCACTGGAAATTTTGTTAAATGGGCAAAGTGAATAAAATTTCTTATATGTTACCAATTCCATCTGGGTCATTTACTACTTATTCTTATTTTCTATATCATGGCTAATAATTCTAATATCTACATATATTCAGTTGTGTTTTCCCCATTTGTCTAAAAAATGCATGTACTAGTATATATCCTTTTGAGATTCAAAATCCTCCCTATACTTTTCATCTTCTTCCTCATTCCAGTATAACTACTATTAAGTATACTATAAAATATCATTTTTAAAAAGTCTGGCACTTTCTACAGTGGCTACCACAGAGTGATTACAGTATCTCAAATTATGTTTTGTGTAATAAGGATCACTTTTAATTTTCTACAGCTCAAACACTGATTTCCCTCTCAAACATTTTTCCATATTACTGTGCTGTGCCTTTGTTTTAAATTCTTGGTAATTTTTATATTGTATATTTTTTACTTATTCATAGCATAGTATGTTTTGAAGGTTTCCTCTTACAGATAGAATGACTTGGAGACTGTTTCTTATTTTTTATTCTTAAAATTGAAAATACAGAGAACTCATCAATGCTCAAATGAAATTAGTTATTTTTTAAACATATATTTTTATTGATTTCAAAGACTAAGAAGAGGGATAAAGAGATAGAAAAATCAATGATGAGAGAGAATCATGGATCTGCTTCCTACTGCACACTCCCTACTAGGGATCTAGTCCGCAACCAGGGCATGTGCCCTGACCAGGGATCAAACTGTAACCATCTGATTCATAGGTCTATGTTCAAACACTGAGCCACACCTAGCAGAAAGAAATGAGTTGTTTTGTTTTTTGGGGTTTTTTTGGTATTTTTTATTGAATTTATTGCATTGACCTTGGTTAATAAAATGATACAGGTTTCAAGTGTTGTATACCTCAAGAAAACATCATCTGCATATTGCATCACCTGAACTAAAGTCACTCTTGTCACCATTTATCCCATCTTTGCCCACTTCCATCTCCCCACTAAAGCATTCAGCTCATTTCATCAGACCATACAAGTCCCCAGCTGTCAGTTTGTTATATGTAGCTCTGCTTCTGTTTCCATTTTGTTTGTTAAATTATTTGTTCATTAGATTCCGCATATGAGTGAGATCATATGGCACTTATATTTCTCTAAAGGACTTATTTCACATAGTATAATAATCATTTCCATTCATGTTGTTGCAAAAGGTAATATTTTCTTCCTTTATATGCCTGAGTGGTATCCCATGGTTTAAAAGTACCACAGGTATTTTATTCACTCATCTACTGATGGGCACTTGGGCTGTTTCTCAATCTTAGCTATTGTAAATGGTGCCACCATGGTAATAGGAGTGCATACATTCTTTTTGATTAGTGTTTTGGTTTTCTTAGGATACATTCTTAGAAGTGGGATCATTGGGTCGAATGGCAGTTTCATTTTTAATACTTTGAGGAAACTCCATACTGTTTTACATAATGGCTGCACCAGTCTACATTCCTACCAGCAGTGTACTAGTATTCTCTTTTCTCCACATCCTCACCAGCACTTGTCATTTGTTGATTTGTTGATGGTAGCCATTCTGACAGGGGTGAGATAATATATCACTGTGGTCTTAATTCACATCTCTGTGATGATTAGTGCCATTGAGTATTTTTCATTTGTTTATTGGCCTTCAGTATGTCCATTTTGTCTATTTAGGTCATTTGAACATTTTTTAATTGGATTGTTTGCCTTCCTTTTGCTAATTTGTATAAATTCCTTATGTATTCTAGATATTAACCCTTTATCAGATGTATCATTGCCAAATGTGTTTTCTCATACAGTGGGCTCACTTTTAATTTTGTTGATTTTGTTTGTTTGTTTTGTGTGTGGGTTTTTTGTTGCTGTTGTTGTTTTCTGTGCAGAAGCTTTTTATTTTGATGTAGTCCCATTTATTTATTTTCTCTTTTGTTTACCCCTATCCTAGACTATGTATTGGCTAATATATTTCTATGAGAGATGTTTGAGATTTTGCTGCTGATGGTTTCTTATAGGATTTGTAGGGTTTCATGACTGACATTTAAGTCATTGATCCATTTTGAGTTTATTATTTTGTACGCTGTAAGTTGATGATCTAATTTTATTATTTTGCATGTATCTGTCCAATTTTCCCAACACCATTTAGTGAAGAGACTATCTTGACTCCATTTTATGATCTTGCCTCCTTTGTCAAATATTCATTGAGTTGTAATTGTTTGGGTAGATTTCTGGGGTCCTGTTTTGTTCCATTGATCTATACTCCTGTTCTTGTGCCAGTACCAGGCTGCTTTGATTACAGTGGCTTTGAAGTATAACTTGACATCTGGTATTGTGATTGCTTCCTCTTTGGAACGATCTATGCCGTGAAGTCAGTGGGGTGTTAAAGTCCTCTAGTATGAATGTATTGCTGATGATCTTTCCCTTAAAGTTCTCTAGAATTATATATATATATATATATATATATATATATATATATATATATATATAAATTTAGGGCCTCAAATATTGGGTGTATATATGTTTATCAGGTTTATATCCTCTTGTTGGATCTATTCCTTTAATATTATGTGGTGACCTTTACTATCTCTTGTTATGGCCTTCATTTTGAAGTCTATTACTCAGATAAGAGTATTGCTCCACCAGCTTTTTAAAATTTCCATTTGAATGGATTTTTTTTCCATCCCTTCACTGTGATCTATGTGAATATTTTGTTCTGAGGTGTGTCTCTTATAGATACATGTATTTGGTCATGTTTTGTATCCATTCAGCTATCCTATGTCTTTTGATTGAAGCAGTTAATCCATTTATATTTAATTTTATTAATGATAGGTACTTATTAATTGCTATTTTAAGCTTTTTTGCCTATGATTTTTCTCTCTTTATTTCTTCTTATTATAGCAGTTTCTTAAGCTTTTTTGCAAACTTGTTTGGTGGTGATAAACTCCTTTAGTCTTTTTAAATTTTTATTTTTTTGGTCTGGGAAGCTCTTTATTTCACCATCTATTTTGAATGCTAGCCTTGATGGATATAGTAATCCTGGTTTCAAATCCTTGCTTTTTCTTACTTCATGCCTGTTGAGTTTCTGATGAGAAGTCCGCTGACAGCTTTATGGGAGCTCCTTTGTAGGTAATACAAATTGTTTTTCTCTTGTTGCCTTTAAGATGCTCTCATTGTCTTTAATTTTTGGCATTTTCACCTGCTGGCTTAGGCCCGCTCCCCAGGTATCAGATTGCAGGCCAGATCCCTTGTTACCTGCCCCGCCTCCCCGGCTCCTGCACATGGCAGGGCTGATCTTGGGGTTGATGCGCTGCCCCTGGTGGGGCACATGGCAGGGCCCATCTGGGGGTTGGGGTGTCGCCCCGGGTCGGGTTGCTCACTGGATACCCCGGCAGGCTTGAGGATTGCTGCTGCCCACCCAGCTGCACCAGGCCAGGTACACACAGGATGCCCGGATGGAGCCTGGGTGGGCTGGCAGATCACTGCTGCACTGCCCGGCTGCCTCGGGTCGGGTTGAACACGGACACCTGCCGCCCCAGGTCACAGATAGCAGCCCTGGAGGACAGCAGGGTAGACGTGATGGTGCTATGCTGCCCTGTGTCATAGTATGCCAATTAGCCTCCATCTTTGTTAATTTGCATATCACGCTGATTAGCCAATGGGAGGTGTAGTGAAGGTATTGTCAATTACCATGTTTGTCTATTATTAGATAGGAAATATATATATATATATATATATATATATATATATATATGTACCCCAGTGCACAAAAATTTGTGCACTGAGGAGGGGGTCCCTTAACCTGGCCTGCGCCCAGTCACAGTCCAGGACCCCTTGGGGGATGTCCACCTGTCGACTTAGGCCCACTACCCGGGGAATCAGGCCTAACCTTGCAGCCAGACATCCTTCTGGCAGCCAGGGAGCCCTGGGGGGATGTCCAACTAAAGGCTTAGGCCCCCAAAGGATCAGGTCAAAACTGTTAGTTGGACATTCTTAGTGCTGCCACGGAGGTGGGAGAGGCTCCTGCCACCACCACTGTTGTGGCCAGCCATGAGCCAGCTTCTGGCTGAGTGGCACTCCCCATATGGGTCTTCTGGATCCTGCCCTGCCTTGCCTTTTTTTTCCTAAGACATTTCACTTTATTTAAAAGAAGCCAATATACAGGATATAAAGGGTGGCAGACAAACAGCAACAGTGGGATGGGATTAAAAATCATGTAGATGCTAAAATGTCCACGAAGGGGTCTTGAGGGTGAGGGTGCCTCTGCTTCATTCCTTTGAGGGTTTGGCAGCAGGAATGCTGAGGGATTTGCCCCAAACTAACACACAGCCCACCCTGAGCCTGTAAATCTTCCACCCATGAAATATTCCCTTCCCAAGAGCATCAGCCCTAATCCCTCAGCCAGGGCCTGGAGGAGCAGCCCAGGCCATTGGCACCGCCAGAACTGTGGACATTTTATGGCCTTTCCACTCCCGTTCCAGCTTCCTAACAACTCTGCACTGCTCCCCTCGCCCACCTCCCCCATCAACCCATCGGGACACCGTGCACAGGAGGGGACACTGGTTTTCCCATGCCCATAGGGAACTGGCTGTTTCTGTTTTCTGATGTAAAAAGGTTTCTGTCAGTAAGCTCTCTGCTTGGCAAGATGTTCTGAAACAGAGCCACTGACCACACCCACCTCCTCTGGGCATGGAGCAGCTTGGGCCCTCGGAGCTCATCTCTACTGCAGAACTGAAGGGAAGACCATGTATACCCTTCTGTCCTTCACCTATCACATGCCCAGAACCATCAGTGTCGCACTTCCTAATTCCTATCACTGTATTTCATTAGTTTCATACTGTTTTACTAATCCTGAATCTAAACAGATTGGTTCAAAAGAGATCATTCTATTTTTTTTATTTTTTTTAAATATATTTTATTGAGTTTTTACAGAGAGGAAGGGAGAGAGATAGTTAGAAACATCGATGAGAGAGAAACATCGATCAGCTGCCTCCTGTACATCTCCCACCGGGGATGTGCCCGCAACCCAGGTACATGCCCTTGACCGGAATCGAACCTGGGACTCTTCAGTCCGCAGGCCGACGCTCTATCCACTGAGCCAAACCGGTTTTGGCCATTCTATTTTTAAATTTTCTAGTGATGTACCTGTGAGCTTTGCATGGATGAACTAAGCACATGACCCTTTCTTGTACATCAGAACCTGCACACACATGTAAAAACAGAACCCGTTTTTCACAGATGTGAAACCACCATTTATTTGTAATAAGTAATTACACAATCTAAAAAAAAAAAAAAAAGACCCGGCTTCCGCGTGTTCTGGGTCCCTCCCTGCCTCACTGCCGGGGATGCGATCAGGTCCCCTCGGACAGGCAGGATTGCTTCTGCATGTTCTGGGTCCCTCCCTGCCTCGCAGGGTCATGGATCACCGCCGGGGTGGGGGGCAGGGAATAGGCAGACGCTGGCAGCCTCTTCCCTGCCCCGCCCGGCTTCTCTGATCACCCTGGGGGCTGCCTTTACCCTGCCACTGGCTCTTGCTTGCAGCCTGGGTTTCTGATCATGTTTCTTCCTTCCTTCCCCTTTCGCCTCCCATCATTGAGCCTACGTATGCAAATTAACCGCCATCTTTGTTGGCGGTTAACCGCCATCTTTCTTGGCAGTTAATTTGCATATTGCCCTGATTAGCCAATGGGAAGTGTAGCGGAGGTACTTTTAATTACCCTTTTTGTCTTTTATTAGATAGGATATGTATATACTAGAGGCCCGGTGCACAAAAATTTCTGCACTCGGCGGGGAGGGGGGGATCCTTCAGCCCGGCCTGTGCCCTCTCGCAGTCTGGGACCCCTCAGGGGATGACCACCTGCTGGCTTAGGCCTGCTCCCCGGAAGATTGGGCCTAAGATGGCAATCAGACATCCCTCTGGCAGCCCGGCAGCCCTCCGGGGATGTCCACTTGCCAGTGGGGAGTAGGCCTAAACTGCAGTTGGACATTCTTAGCACTGCTGAGGAGGCAGGAGAGGTTCCCACCACCAACGTTGTACTGGCAGTCATCAGCCTGGCTTGTGGCTAAGCAGAGCTCTCCTCTGTGAGAGCGACTGACCACCAGAGGGCAGATCGTGCATTGAGCGTCTGCCCCCTGGTGGTCAGTGTGTGTCATAGTGACCAGTCATTCCCAGTCTTTCTGCTGTTAGGGTCAGTTTGCATATTACCCTTTACTATATAGGATAGAGGCCTGGTGCACCGGTGGGGACCGGCTGGTTTGCCCTGAAGGGTGATCCGGATCAGGGTGAGGGTCCCGCTTGGGTGCCTGGCCAGCCTGGATGAGGGGATGATGGCTGTTTGCAGCTGGTCACACCCCCTTCAGGGTCTGAGTCCCCACTGGGGTGCCAGGCCAGTCTGGGTGAGGGGCTAAGGGCTGTTTTCAGGCTGGCGGGTGACTGAAGCTCCCAACCTCTCCTTTTTTTCTTTTATTCTGGGATTTATTTACCTTCTATGGCTATCACTGGAACTGAGAGCCTGCTTTAGTTCTGAGGCTCGGCTCCAGCTCTGAGACCTCGGCTGCTGAAAGCAGGTATCTGGGTTTGTTTGGCTTCTATAGTTGAAACATGCTTGCAGCTCCAGCTCTGAGGCCCAGCTGGCTGAAAGCAGGTTTCTGGGTTTTTTTTAGCTTCTATAATTGCAACATTGTTTCTTAGAGTGAAGCTCAGAGGCTGGCAGTGGCAGGTGGGGAACCTCGACTTCCTCCATCACTGGAGCAAGCAAGCCTCTTGTCTGTTTCAACTGCCTGGCTGCCGGCCACTATCTTGGTTGGCAGGTAATTTGCATATCGCCCTGATTAGCCAATGGGAAGCGTGTCGGAGGGACGGTTAATTACCATGTTTGTCTATTATTAGATTAGATACACACACACACACACACACACACACACACACACACACACACACTAGGGGCCCAATGTGTGAAATCGTGGGAGACGCTGGATCCAGAGTCCCGCAGTAGGAGGCGGGACCCAGAAACCTGCCCACCACCCCAGTGGGACCCAAAAACCAACCTGTGCCTCTGGTCAAGTCTTCCAGAGTCAAGTCCCTGCCCACCCACGCAAGCCTCGACATGCACACAGCCCTGCCCATTCCATTCACGCAACCTTTTGCTGATTGGTTGATATGGTGTGATGGCATGATGACCACAGGATTTTTATATAATAGACTAGAGGCCCATTGCAGGAATATTCCTGCAAGAATAGGGCTTCCTGTGGCTGGAGCAAAGCAGAGAAGGGAGCGAAACTCGCTGAGGTGGGCTTCGCTCCCGCTTCAAGTCCCTGCAGCTGGTCTTGCCCTCCTGCTCCAAGCTGCTGCCCCTTATGCTCCCAGCCACAGTGCTTGGGCTTGTCCTCCTGATCCCAGTGGCTTGGGCTGGGCTTGCCCTCCCGCTCCAAGCTGCTGCCCATCCCATCCCCACCCCCAGCCGCTGCCCCTTATGCTCCCAGCCTCAGTGGTTGGGCTTGCCTTTCCGATCCCAGTCACTGGGGCTGGGCTTGCCCTCCTGATCCCAGTTGCTGGGGCTGGGCTTGCCCTCCCGCACTCATCCCCTGGGGCTGGGCTTGCCCTCCTGATCCCAGTTGCTGGGGCTGGGCTTGCCCTCCCACACTCATCCCCTGGGGCTGGGCTTGCCCTCCCGCACCCATCCCCTGGGGCTGGGCTTGCCCTCCTGATCCCAGTCGCTGGGGCTGGGCTTGCCCTCCCGCACCCATCCCCTGAGGCTGGGCTTGCCCTCCTGATCCCAGTCGCTGGGGCTGGGCTTGCCCTCCCGCACCCATCCCCTGGGCTGGGCTTGCCCTCCTGATCCCAGTTGCTAGGGCTGGGCTTGCCCTTCTGAACCCATCCCCTGGGGCTGGGCTTGCCCTCCTGATCCCAGTTGCTGGGGCTGGGCTTGCCCTCCTGCACCCATCCCCTGGGGCTGGGCTTGCCCTCCCACACCCATCCCCTGGGGCTGGGCTTGCCCTCCCACTCCCAGCTGCTGCCCCTTATGCTCCCAGCCACAGTGGTTGGGCTTGTCCTTCCCATCCCAGTTGCTGGGGCTGGGCTTGCCCTCCCACCCCCATCCCCTGCAGCTGGGCTTGCCCTCCCTCCTCCCGCCTCCCACTTCCCCAGCCTTGGCTCCGTTTCTGTCCTCACGGCCTCTACTTAGCTCCCTTCTGTACCACTTGACCTCCATGTTGTCGTCAGTCTTCGCTCGCAGCTGGTATATGCAAATTAACCACCATCTTTTAGCTTCTATAATTGAAACATTGTATCTTTTGGAGCTGTTGTTTCAGGAGCTCAGAGGCCGGCAGTGGCATGCGGGGAACCTTGGCTTTCTCCGTCACTGGAGCAAGCAAGCCTCATGTTCGCTTCAAGCTGCCTGGCTGCCCACCGCCATCTTGGTTGGCAGTTAATTTGCATATGGCCCTGATTAGCCAATGGGAAGGGTAGCGGAGGTATGGCTAATTACCATGTTTCTCTATTATTAGATAGGATATGTGTTTCTGTTCAGTATTGTTATGGGCTGAATGATTTCTCCCCTCCCCAAAATCCATGTGTATAATTTTTATCCATCTAGAACCTCAGAATATGCATATTTGAAGATACAGTTTTTAAAGAGATAATTATGTTAAAATGAGGACATATTGGTGAGTCCTAATCCAATATAACAGTGTCTTTATAAAAAAAGATAGAATTTGGACACAGGCAGACACAGAGGGAAGACAAAGTAAAGACTCAGGAAGAACATGGACATGTACAAGCAAAGGTGAGATTAAAAAAAACAAACAACAAAACAACAACAAAAAAACACAACTATATAAAAACTACTAAAAATCAACTCTGCTAGAAATCTTGGATTTCTAGACTCCATACTGAGAGAAAAAATAAATTGTTCAATCATTTAAACCTAGTCTGAATATTTTATAATTAATAGTACTTATAATTTATTGAGATCATAGTCTCTGATATATACTTTGTTTTTGGTAGCCCTACCTAGCAAACTAATACAATTATATTCTTTTTTTTAAAATATATTTTATTGATTTTTTACAGAAATGAAGGGAGAGAGATAGAAAGTTAGAAACATAGATGAGAGAGAAACATCGATCAGCTGCCTTCTGCACATCTCCTACTGGGGATGTGCCTGCAACCCAGGCACATGCCCTTGACCGGAATCGACCCTTCAGTCCTCAAGCCGACGCTGTATCCACTGAGCCAAACCGGTTTCGGCACAATTATATTCTTAAGAAAGGAATTGCTGAGTAGTGTGTGTCTATGTGCAAGTTTAGTGTCAACGTTTTCTAAAGTGATCATACAAATTTACACTTCTAGCCATGTATGAGCATTCCAGGTGATCCAGAACTTCTCCAATACTTTTTTGTTTTTATTAGGGTGATGTTGGTTCACAAAACTATATGGTTTTCAAGTATAGAGTTCAAAGCATTATCTGTACACTGTAAGATGCGCCCATTGCCGCAAGCAAAGTCTTTCCCTGTTCCCATATTTCCACTTTTTGGCCACCTCCACTTAGCCTCCAACCCCCTTTCTCTCCAGCTATCACCAAACTGTTGTCGGTGTCTATGTGATATATAGCTTAACTCCATTACATTCTTTCATGCCTCAGAGCACCTCTCCTCTCCGTCAGCTGTCAGTCTATTCTGTGTCCAAGCATCTGTTTCTGTTTTGTTCATTATTTTGTTAATCATATTCCATCTACAGGTAAGATCACATGGTATCTGTCTTTCTCTGACTGACTTATTTCACGTTGCATAATAATCTCCACATCCATCCATGCTGTTGCAAAGGGTAATATTAATAAATTTATTTATTTATTTATTTATTATTTATTAATTTATTTATTATTTTATGGAACAACTAGAGGCCCGGTGCACAAAAATTTGTGCACTCGGGGTCATCCCTCAGCCCAGCCTGCCCCCTCCAACAGTCTGGGAGTCCTCACAGGATGTCCTACTGATGTCTCTGTTGGGAGCGGGCCTAAGCCGCAGTCTGGCCTCCCTCTGTGGAAGGCAACTGGCCGATCAGGTATATAGATACTTTCTGAAGGCAGCACAGACTCCTTCCTTATTTCTTTCCTCTGTGGTTGGAGAATAAGGGGCTAAAAGTTGGAGACAGAACTGTGGCCAGGCCTGTGGCTATTGTAGGCAGCAGAAAGAAGGAGAGGGCTGAAAAAGTCTAGACTCGGTTTTCTTCAATTGTCATGCCTTCCTCCAGGACCCTCGCTCTGTTCTTTCCTTGTAATGGTGGACGCTTGGGCCTCGGACTGACAGGAGCCCAGAGATGGTGAAGTTCAGCCCAATCACTTCTCAGCTGAACATACAACAGCCTCACATTCCAAGTGGAGCTGTTTCAAGTGGCTAAAGTACTGGCAATTCATGCCTCCCGGCCTTACCACTCTCAGGTTTCTTCCTTGGGTCAGTTGCAAACTTCACCGAGACACCAAAGTAACTCTGCCCTGTAGTTCTGCACCGGCCCCTGCCCGGGCCCGCCCGGTCACTCTTCCTTGAGGTCTCTGGGTCCACAGTCTGAGCTCAGGGAGGTCACCCAGAGCCCATTACCTGGGACAGATGGGGCAGGGGGGCTAGCTTGAAGAGCTGGAGGAAGATGGCAGAGTAATAGTTGGTATGGCCCTGACTGGTTTGGCTCAGTGGATAGAGCGTCGGCCTGCGGACTGAAGGGTCCCAGGTTCGATTCTCGTCAAGGGCATTATCTTGGTTGTGCGCACATCCCCAGTAGGGGGTGTGCAGGAGACAGCTGATTGGTGTTTCTCTCTGATCGATGGTTCTACCTGTCTATCCCTCTCCCTTCCTCTCTGTAAAAAATGAATAAAATACAATAAAAAAAAGAGTTGGTATGAACCAGCACCTGCTTAGCCAGACTTCCTAAGCTCCCCATGGACCCAGGATGGGCCCCTTCCCCACATTAGGAGGATCCCAGCTGCGGTCCCCTCACTGCACCCAGCGCTCACCTCCCAGTTCTACCACTGGGGGAAGGGAGCAGGTCACCTGCTCTGGACCCTGCCAACCTGGAAGGCTGAGGCACAGGCAAGTGCAGCCTAGGGTGCTGGTGGATGCGAGCCTTCTCCCCTTCCCTCAAGCCTGGGGTGGGGTTGCAGCAGCTCAAAGCCGCCCCTGGGCACCATGCATGGAGACACCGCTCTCCACTGAGCCACCATCCTCTGGGACCTGTGGGGGTTGGGGTGGCCTTGGGCTCCCACTGGCCCCACTGAAGCCAGACTTGGCTTGGCTGGCCACCCCTGCCACCCGAGGGATGCGCATGCACCAAGGGTCCTCATCGCCCACATGAATCGCTGTGGTCCGACTGTCCCATCCCAGGAAGTGGCCATCCCGATTGCCATGGCTCACTCCCCAGTGCAGTTGGGTAAGCCCAGCATGCATGTAGGCAGGAGCTGGGCCTCTGAGGGAAAGGAGGAGGAACGTGCAGGCCAGGGCAGAAGTGAGAATTTGGCGGTGTAAACACAGCCCACTCATGTCGTGCAGGCCCTCACGCTGCATTCCTGAACCCCTGGGTGCCCCTGGCCAGCACTGTGCTCTGGAGCCTGGGGTGGGGGTGAGGGACCTGGAGCTGGGGCCTGAAGGCAGCATTCGCTGGCTTGGACTCACAGTGGTCGATCAGGGAGGTATGCGGGGTGCCTAATTCCCTATCTCTCTCTCTCTCTGTCTCTCTCTCTCTCACCCAGAGAGGGCCCCATGTCCCTGGCAGGGGGATAATTGCTTCGCCTGAGCCCCACCCACCCCCGGGTCCCACATGGGACGCACTGGCAGAGCGGCTGATCGCTGCAGCCCTGCCCAGCCGCCCGGGATTGGGACGCACACGGGAAGCCTGCCACCCGGAGTCACAGATAGCAGGACCAGATGGCAGCAGGGCAGGTGGGATGGCGCTGTCCTGCCCCACTTCCCCGGGTGGCAAATATCAGGCCCGGATGGTAGCAGGGCAGGCAGGATGGTGCTGTCCCGCCCTGTCTGCAGTATGCAAATTAGAAGCCATCTTTGTTGGCAGTTAATTTGCATATCATGCTGATTAGCCAATGGGAGGCATAGCGAAGGTACGGTCAATTGCCATGTTTGTCTATTACTAGATAGGATAGTAGTGCATCTGTATAAATCTACCACAGCTTTTTTATCCATTTGTCTACTGAAGGGCTAACCTTGCTTTTGCAAGTAATGTTGCAATGAAAATAGGGGTGCCTATACTCTTGAATTAGTGTATTAGTTGTGATTAAGTGGTATGTCCTGGTTATATTTTCCGTTCCCATGATCATAAATATGGAGCAAACTTTCACATGTTTATAAGCTATTTTGATGCCTTTTTGATATTATTTCTCCAATATTGTGAGCTCATCTGCATGTCTTAAATTTAAGAAACATTAACACTAGTTTTCTTACTTGTCTGAGCTGTAATCTTTTCATATCTAACCTGTTGTCAGCTGTATAAGACTAATCTTTGCCAAAATCTCCTATGTGGGAAGGACAACAAAGTTAATAACTTTTGGTTATGTTTTATATTTAACATCACCCATTTACTGTTTTATATTTTCTCTGTTAACCAAAGAGTTACTATTTTTATTTTTTTCTGTATTTTCCATACTATAACCATGTGTTTCATTAAATATTAAATTATTATAAACTATTCATAATTTCTTGCTTAAAAAATGTGCTTCTGGCCCTGATGGCAAGGCTCAGTGACTGAGAATCGATTTGTGAACCAGGAGGTCATGATTCAATTCCTGGTCAGGGCACATGGCTGGGTTGTGTGGCATTCAGGAGGCAGGTGATCAGTGATTCTCTCTCATCACTGATGTATTTATCTATCTCTCTTCCTTCCTCTTCGAAATCAATATATATTGATTATATATATATATATATTTAAAATGTGCTTCTCTCAAGTGTTGCAGTCTGCTAAGCCTTTCTCTGAATTAAAGTCACTATTTTCCCTTTTCAGTTACAGAAGGTTTGCAGAATTTTTTAAAAAACTGTGCATTGGCTGAACCGGTTTGGCTCAGTGGATAGAGCGTCGGGCTGCGGACTGAAGTGTACCAGGTTCGATTCTGGTCAAGTGCATGTACCTGGGTTGCGGGCACACCCCCACTGGGGGGCGTGCAGGAGGCAGCTGATCGATGTTTCTCTCTTGTCGATGTTTCTAACACTCTATCCCTCTCCCTTCTTCCCTGTAAAAAAATCAATAAAATATATTTAAAAAAATTAAAAATAAAAAATAAAAATAATAAACTGTGCATTGTTTAAACTATTAGGGTGGGGAAGAAATAAAAGGACATATATGTAATACCCTTTGTAATACTTTAAGCAATAAAAAAAAAGAACCTAATCGTTATTATAATTTGTGCAAAAAACCTAAATAGCTTCAAGATTAGAAATGGCTGTGGTGTGAAATAAATGCTTTCCTTTGATAACTGTTGGTTTAGATATTTGTAAATAAGCAAATAATAATTTGAAGTTTTTAATATGACAAAGATTCAAGATTTATCAACTTCTGAATAATTTATAATTAAAAGCATTTATAATTTATTGAGACCATTAATTTTTTTTCATGCCATGATAAATGTTTAGGAAGGGCAGTCTTATTCTGAAGTTATTCACTAAAAATAGAAAACACAATGTAGACACAGAAACTTGGGTAAAACAACAGGGCTCTGAATTAAAAGCAGTACATACCTTTGTAAAATTATACTCATGCTCATAATATATAATTTATTATCATTACTCTAATTCTCAAAAATATACCAGGTTATATCAGAGAATTGTTTATCCTGTATAATCTCTACCCTGTATCCTAGGAGATTATCCAAATAGTTTGTACAATTTTACTTCCTTTTCCACTTAGTTGTTTCCTCTACAAAATACTTTGATTATTTTTAATATAAAGTTTCTCTATTTTATAAAATATCTAATAAAGTTTTTTCTAATTGGAAAAATGTCTAGAAAGCCAGAAGATACGTGTATTTGTATTTATTGTGCAGATGCTGGTTCAAAAGCACAAAGGAACTAAAATTTGCTTAGATATTTTTAAATATGAACTAATAGCATTCCTTGTCTATTTAGCTATAATTTTATTGCTGTTGGATCATGTCCTATTCTTTACTATTTCATTGTATTAGTGACCATGTAAGAAGGTTATTATGGTAAACAAATTTACTGAAAAATATGTAATGAGCTTTGTAAATTACCTGGGAAATCTTTTTCTCAATATATAGTACAATATATAGGTTTATAAGAGTGGAGTTTCTTATGAGACCCCTTTACCTGTCAAATCTACCACCTAATTCCTAGTGTTTTCTCTTTCTCAAGGATGAGAAAAACTAGATTTATTGTCTAGATTCCAGGATGTTGGGTAGAAATACTGGGCTTTAAAAAGTCCAGGTAGTCCTGACTGGTTTGGCTCAGTGGATGGAGCATCGGCCTGCGTTCTGAAAGGTCCCAGGATCAATTCCAGTCAGGGGCATGTACCTTGGTTGCGGGCACATCCCCAGTGGGGGGTGTGTAGGAGGCAGCTGATCGACATTTCTCTCTCATGGATGTTTCTAACTCTCTATTCCTCTCCCTTCGTCTCTGTAAATAATCAATAAAATATATTTCTTAAAAAAGTCCAGATATTTTATGGTGGTTTATGTTATGCTTCCTTCTTCTGCTCTGGTGAAATAGCAAGTAGCTTGTTGTATGGAGTTCTGAAAGTCCCACTAAGAGAACTGTAGTATAGTACCTCAGGCTGTGAGGTAAATACATCCTTCTTTTGCAATTAAATATAATTCTTTGAGAAAAACTTTTGTTTTGCTATTGGACATTGGTAGAAACTGATTATTAACAATGGGATACTAAAGAACCAAGATCCCTGATTTGCTTTTTATTAACTAGATCTTTTATAACCCACAAAATCATAATTTTTAGTGAAAATAGCAGTGCTCATTCTTAAAGAAGTTGAATATTTGATATGAGATCTTAATCGTTATGAAAACTCAAGTAAATTGCATGAGCAAGTTTTTCATATTTCTACAGTAACCATTTATATTGCATTGCCATTTCTCCCTCAATTAATTCATATATATTATGGGATGTTCGTTATGATTAGTTAGCAAAGGGAAAAATAGCATATTAGCTTCCATTTGCTTAGTGGTATAAAGCAACTCAAATTTGTTATCTTACAGCTCTGGAGTTCAAAAGTCCCAAATGGTTATAACTGGCCTAGAAATCAAGGTGTTCAGCAGGGCTGCATTCCTTCTGGAGGAACTGGCAAGAATGTATTATTTTGCCTTTTCCAGTTGCTGGAGATCTCCTAAATTCCTTCACTCACAACCCCTTGCTCCATCTCCAAAGCCAGAAGAACAGCATAGTGTCTTCAATCTCTCTGACCTTCCTGCCTCACTTTTTCTCTTAAAAGGACTGTTATTATTACATTGAGCCAATCTAAGATAATTTATTCACCTCAAGGTCAGTTGATTAGGAAACACAATTCTATCTTCCACTTAAGCCTCCCTTGCCATGTAACATAATAAAATATTCCAAGGTTCCAGATATTAGCATGTGGATTTCTTTGGTGGCCATTATTTTGCCTGACATAGATGGATTTGTCCAATCTTCTGGTACCCATCAGAAATAGATTGTCAAAATAATATAGTCACTTTCAGATATGGTCTTTAAATATAATGCTAAAGAATATCCTCCCAGTAAAAATTTAAAGCAATAAATTTTGTTGTCAATTATTAGAATATATAAAGGGTCAGATAGATGTATAGTATATATATGTGGACAGTGGCTAATAATTTTGCCATATGGGCATGGATTTAAATATTACAAGATTAAAGGATTAGTAATAAATTAATCAGAGGAAGGGATATGTAGATGAATCTTTCAAAATTGGCAGAGAATAACAATTTATGTGTCTAAATTAAATAATAAATTATTATATCTATGCAAAATGTGTCATCAATAATTACGCAATTTTATTTTTAGAGACAAAATATATGAAATAAAAGCACCCAAAGCATCAGGCAGTGAAAAACGGTCATTCTAGAGAGACAGAAAACCTAAAGTTCTACTACTGCTCCATCCTACAACATAGAGAAAATATCATGGCTAATACACAGGTAGAGCTTCCTGAAGTTCCGAAGTTGTGGAGACAGAGTTGGGAGTCCAAGACATCCAAGAAACAAAGAACTTGTAAGGCATAGCAAAACCAAGAGAGTTGCCCAGAATGTTGCCTAGGGATCTGAGAGAGTCCCACTTAAATATTCAGTTGAGTACTAGTAAAGGAATACATATGACAAATAATCAAGGCTAGGGAAAATATTAAACCCTGGAAAGACTAGAGGAAACAGTGCCTGATCCAATATAATCAACCTGATAACAGTTACAAGAACAGCTTCCCCACTGCAAAATAGAATTATTTCAGCATTGCTAGTCTCCACTGTACATAGGATGGGCATTTAGCAGTGCACTAAACCAATCAACCTTGTTGAGGAGTACAGTAATCCATGTTGTTGAGTTCATGAATAAGTCTCCCCTCTCTGTTGCCATGGTCACTTTGCATGAAAAAATGCCTGTATGTAATAGCCAGGAGGAAAACCTCATAAGCCAGTGGACATTGATTAAAACACTGGAATTGTCTTGTCTAAATAGAGGGAAAGGAATAATTTAACCACAGAACCCTAGAATAAATCTAGCTTTGATCCCACCCACAAAGTTTAAAGGCTAGACCAAAAGGATCAACATGTTTCCAGGTACCTGATTATTTCTTTAAGGAAAAATATCTGGTAGTACAGGATGAACTTTTTAAAGATTTAAAATGAATGAAATAAAATCTCAACTATTTTTTCACATGTGGTATTGCTATCATCACAGCTTTAAAAATAATAATCAATTGCCTTCACATCTAAACCTTAAATATACCCACTAGAAGATATAATAGGAAAAGTTCATTTACAATAATGTCTAAATCTAATACTGACAAAGAAAATATATTCTTTCAGTAGATTATGTTAAGACAGTCTCAAAAGTAGATGTAACAAGTGGAAAAATACTCTATGCTAATGACTACAGTATCATAAAAATATCAGATATATAAATTGTAAGATAAAAATATAAGGCAATCCAAATTAAATACCAAAAAAATATTTTTGTTTTAATTTTTTCTATAAAAGATAAGTTGATTCTAAAGTACAAATTAAAAAGTAACAAGAAGAAGAGCTAAGAGTCTCCTGGAGGGCAGGGGGACAACAGCAGTAGAAGGAATATAATCCTATGAAGCATTAAAGTCTACTACACGGCTTTATATTCAAGACGGCCTTGCATCATTTAAAGAGATACAGAGATCAAGAAAGCAAGGCACAATGGACTAAGAAAAACCTAGAATTAGACCTAAATGCGTATAAAATTTAGTCTATGATAAAAATGTTAAACCAATGGTGGGGACTTGAGCAATTACTAAGTAAATGATGAACATTTAAGTAAATGAAATTGGAGAAACTGAAAAAAGAAACTATTTGGAAAATAAAAGATAAAATTGGATCAATACCCCAGACCATCACTTGCTTTAAAAGGCAAATATTTTTTCAGCAGTAAAGAATTTAAAAAATTAAAAAAAATAAAAGCAATTAAAAAAATGGTAGCCCCAAAAGAATATAGATAATTTGACTTTTAACCAAGGAACACAGAAATCAAAGTATGAATATAAATCTAGGAACAATAAATGAAAGATTCATAGAGTCCACTTTGTGAAATCAAAACACTCTCTTTGGAAACATAAAATCATAATCATAGTCAACAAGACAAACATCAAGTTCCAAAATGGTGGAGGAGTAAGTGGAAGCTACACTGACACTTTCCCAGGTCAAAACTGGAATTACAACTAAAATATAGAAAAAATTATACTGAATAATCAACTGAAGACTAGCTGGAGAGAACCTGTAAACCAAGCATGGAAAGTGGAGACCTCATAGAGACTGGTAGGACAGAGGTGCAGAAGAGCTTGCTGGGATCCATAGGCAGCAGCTGAAATTGTGGGGGGATATTTCAGCTGTGGGCTGTTCCCACTGAGAGCAGTGGGGTCTAAACCCAAGCTGGGATGGCCATCCCAGAGGACCTGAATGGAGAAAGGTGCCCAGAAAACATCTGACTGTGAAAAGAAGAAGGGTTATTGTCTGGAGCCATCTCCCACCCCCATTTCTAGTTTGATGTCCAATTATTCAACAGTAATATAAAACTTATCTGAATGACACTTTCAAGTTACATTAGATAACCTAACAATTCCATTTTTTCCTTGGAGACTTTTCAACTGTAGTCGTCCCCCTTAGAGAAATAATCTGTAATAGTTACTTTTTAAGTCTTCTGCTCCAATATACTTATGGAATATATTTTTTCTACTCTTATTAGAAGGTCTACTCAATGGATTTTGGGTCTTCCTCTCCCTTTGGTCTACTCCCTTGTTTTAGTGGAGTAAAACCTCCTGGAATTTTCTGAGAAAGAGTGTATTTGAGGCTTTGCATGTCTGAACATGAATGTCTTTATTAGTTAACTTTAATTTATAGTTTGGCTGGTACAAAATTTTAGAGTGAAGCATAAAAAGCCAATTGGAATCTCTGTGACTATTAGCAGGATTTGTTGACTGGTGGTCCTCACTGTGGGGTAAGTGAGAAATTGCTTGTTTCAATTTAAAGACCATTTTTAATTCACAGTTGTAGAAATTTTCATTCATGCTGTTTAAATTTTTTTAGAAAAAAAATGAGAGGAGTCTTTAAATTTCCAGTGAAGGAAAATGTGTAGGTATCATAATATTTTTTAAGTAGTTGGAAGAGAACTAATAGCAACCATTCTTTATAGATTGTTTCAATCCATTTTCATAATATATCCCCTCCCCATTTCAAACTGCTTTTTGTTTCCCTGATTTGGAAGCCAGCTAAAATCTTCCCCAGATGTCATTCTTAAACTTTACCATGTATCACAATATGCAGGAGGGCTTGTTAAAACACTTTGCTTGTACACATTTTCAGAGTTTGTGATTCCTTGGGGGTGGTGTTGCTTGAAATTTGCTAACACCTTGCCTGGTGATGTTGTTGGTCCACGAAGCAACCACTATGATACAAAAAGGCTTGGAAATATTACATAATCATTCATTGCAATATGTATAAACTATCTTTGAACATCATTCTCATTATAATTAAATAAAATAGCAAAATTTGTCAATCTCATGTAATCCCAATTAGAGGGATTACATGTAATCATTATCTATATTTTTAGGGCTCTTCAAAAGAAATTTGACCAATTGTCTCTCAGTGTACCCTGATTAGGAGTAACTTTATCACGGAAAAAGGGCTTTAGCAGCGTGATTACAACTATGAGCTCTAGAACCAGGGATCTAGGATTCCTTGTTTGTGGGTTGAAGTGAGTAAGCCCCATTTGCTTAAGTTCTATCATCTCCTCTGGAAATATCAATAGCTCTTATTTATTATCTTATTTTAAAAATTTCATCAGATCATAGATGAAAACCATTTATTGAGAGCTTGGCCCACAGTGAGCTCTGAGGGTATTGTGTGTGTACCAAGAGCCTTATCATCTCCAATGAACTGCTGCTATGACTAACAAAAGGACCTGGGATTCAGGGGCTGGCTCAGCTCTAATGCAAACCTTCAGCAAGTGTAATATCTGCATTTGAGCAAATATGAATATCACCATCCTTCTGGCTTCTGGGACACAAGAAATAACATCCTTTGTCTCTGTCTCAGAGAACTTGTGTCTTCTGCCAGCAGTAATGAATGTGTGGCAGCTAAATATTTAGCCTGTAAGTAGAGTAAAACCCAAAATGTCCCCATGTTTTTAACAGTTTCTTTTTTTGTAATACTCACTTGATGATATTCTTTCCATTGATTTTGATTTATTTTATTTTTAGAGAGAGAGTGAAATGGGAGAAAGAGAGAAGCATCAATCTGAGAGAGGCACATTGATTTGCTGTCTCAGGCATACATGCTTACTGGGGCCCTGGATTGAGCCTGAAACCAAGGTACATGCCCTAGCCCAGAACCTGACCCTTTGTTCCAAGGGCCAATTCTCCAACCACTGAGAAAATCCTGCCAGGACTTAATTGTTTCTCTGAATGCTGGTGAAAAGCGTCATATTATCCTTTAGTTGTACCATTAAGTTAAATAGACTTAAAAAAATAAATCTCTACATATGCCCTGGTGAATGGTTGGATGCCATCCAATGTAGCCAAAATGTGCTTGTATGATTCACGCCCAAGGCAAGTGACTAGGTTGTAAGCTAGTTTCCCAATGGGGGCGTGCAGGAGGCAGCCAATGGATTTTTTTCTCTCTAATAAATGTCTCTCTCTCTCTCTCTCTCTCTCTCTCTCTCTCAAATCAATAAAACATATTTAAAACTCTATCATATGAAATTACAAACCGCAGGTTACTTTTTATATGTACATACATATGAATTTTTACATCCTTTGAATCCTAGGTAAGAGTCTATAAATATTCACCATTTTTAATTTTTAAGGAAATTTTTTGTACTTCTGTGACTAAAATATGGGCTATTTGTAAATATGGTTTTCAGGTTAATATCCTGAAAATGGAGGTTACCAAAGCAATTCAATCTGATTTCTTTTAAACTTAAATATCTGTAAAACTAAAGTTCTTACTATTTCACAAATGTCTTCCTTTGCAGAGGAATGAACCCATTGTAGACTAATTTGTTTTGAATAATGTATGTAGTTTTAAAATCAGTGCTGCTTTATTTGTGGCTAATTTTATTGTTGTTAGTATATTTTTCTCATTGGTATTTAGGAATACATTATTCTGATAATTTTTAACATGCTAAACTTCTGTGTCTCAAATGAAGCTGGTTTCAATATGGTGGGTTTTATGTTCAGTCTCAGGAGGGTAACATTAAAGTAGTTATGTTTAATGTTTGACAAACTATTTTAAGAAGTTAATCTTTCACTATTGGGGAGGGAAATTAATATCTCTTTTATTCTATTACTTCTTATTTTGAAAAGCTTACATTTATCTGAAATATTTGTTATTTCTCTACTAGTGTCATTTGGGGTTCAGAATTTGACCCAAACCTAGATGTCAAATGGTTAAATTGTCTTCACATTGTATTTTACAAATAAACAAAGCTCTTAGCATGTCTGCTGTAAATCAAATATTCCATGATTTCCCCACATTTCACAGTAAATCTTGAGACTCAAGTCAAAAGCATAGTTTTTATTCCTTCTTTATTATACTTGACCCCTATTTTGAAAATTATCTTAATTTTATTGATTATTTTTTATAGAGAAATACTCAGTCCTAAATCTTAGTGTATTAAAAATTAATGGAGCTGAGGACAATAGCATTGATTAGCCACAAAAGTGTACATAAGATACTGACCACCAAAGTGATTTTTTCTTGTGTAAATTCTTGACTTTAGATTCATTCTCAGCCAGGGGTGCGAAACCACAAATACAGATGGATTTGTATCTGAGGTTGAAAACTTCCTGTTTTTCATGCTTCAAAATTCATAGTTGAAAGTATTGAGGCAAAACTCCATGCTGGTCAAAAATAGTAGAAACTAATGCGGTAGCATTAGGGATCCAGAAATATTGACACCATTATTATGAGCATTTGTGAACACAAAATTGACTTTATGCATTAGTCTAATAGTGTGTTGGTGTGATTTCAAGCACTGGAAAATACTGCCCATGGTTAAGTGGGGTAAGAGTCCTTTACCCCCAAAGGCAGGGCCTACTGAAGGTAAAGAAGACTGAAGAAGGCTAAGTAATGGCCTGGTTCTAATGTAACTGCTGTGGTTTGGAAGTAAATATATATTGCTCTGAATGGAGGAGGCATATTCTGTGGTGGGTGGGATGTAGAATGGAGCAACTATATAGAGTTCAAGCCCTGTACAGAGCCCAGCTGTTTCCAGAAGACATAGCCTGGGACCTAACAGAGGCCTGGTGAATGAGACCTTTGGACTTGACAAGAAAAGGATTCTTGACAAGAGCCAGAGGCTTCCTTTTTCCCAAGCTTCTGGGGAAATGATAAGGAAAAGAGTAGGAAAAGGGACAATGGCTTGTTGTCAAAATATATGAGATTATTCCTAATAGTGGGGGATATTCGATAAATGTTAGAATTGTAAGGAATTATGAGATATTTTCAAATCCTCACATATAGACCAATATAACCTTACATATAATTACGTTTGTACATTAGTTAAATAATACTGCCCATAGGATATAAATAGCAATACTATTTCTGTGAGACAAGCATGATTCTAAGCCTAGTTTTTTCCGGTATTGCTTAGCCTCACCATTGGAGACATTTATTCATGTGATTACCCTATGAAAGAATTGCATTTGCTTCATTCAATTCGCCTATCCTCTAATTTTGATATGGAGTAAACGATTAAAAGAAATTCAAGTTCATGGCAGAGTTTCCATTGGATAAAAGGGACCACTCTGGTCCATGGGTGTGGAAGTCCTGCAGTCCTATGAATACTAGCTGGTGCCTGGAATGCACTGATGTCATGCACAGGTCATGGAACACTGCTGAAACCATAGCGATGATTGGCATCGTAACTGTCCTGGTGGTGCCATAAGCACTGGTCAGAATAGTGATTTGGTGAGGGAGAAGGTCTCTCAAGTGGCTTGTTATTAACTTTAATTTATTTATATTAATTTTACTTGTTATAATTTAATTCTTTATCATCATCAACTGACATTCTGAGAGTAGAGCTTGGGTGAAAGGTGCCTGATTTGAGTGACTCTTTACAGAGTTGAACCATGAAGCATAAAGAAAAAAGGAAACATCTGGAAAGTGAGTATTTCCTCAAAACTGCAAGGATTTCAAGAGGTATGTGTTAAGCACATCCTCGGGGCATAGGATAACCAGGTACTGTTTTCTAAATTGAGAGAATTCCTTGTTGTAATGAGGAAGAGAGGGAGAGAGATAAAGAGAGAGAGAGAGATAGGTGGGGAGAGAGTGACAGAAGGATAGGAAGGAAGGGGAAGGAGGAGAGATGAAGGGAGGGACGAAGAATGGGAGAAAAAGGGAGACACAGAGAAAGAGAGAGAAGGGGGAGGGTAGAGGAGAAGAAAGGCAAGGGAGAAGAAGGAGGGGAGGGGAGGGAAGGGGAAAGAACTTTGAACACTTGAAACTGGTTGTGTAGAGATTAGGGTATAATTTCAGTAAGTATTTATTTACCCAGGGGTAAAGATGAATAGTTTTGTTAGGCTATGAAGATGTAAATATCGGGCTCCTATGGGAAATATAAGAAAAAATGGGACACACACAGACACACACACACACAACATCATTGAACAATGATGGTTTAATTAAGGAGATATTTAGGCTCTTTATGGAAAGATGAAAAACTGAAATAGTTTGGTTACTATGGAGATTGAAAGTAAACAAGCAACCACTATGAGGAAGAAACTTGCTCAGTGGTGGGAGGAAATAAGAATGGAGCCAACCTCAAAGTTCAAATGGTAGCTCACATTCCTAAAGAGGACTGATATTTCCAAGTTGTTTGGGATTTCTGCATCCTCCAATGAACCTTTTGAAAGGGCTGTATTCATTTTACTTTTTAAAAAAATCGTGCATATTAGAGATGTTATCAACGTAAACTATGAGACATGGAAAAATACAATCAAACCTATTCACATATACACTCATAAAGAATATTACACAGCCAAAACCCGTTTGGCTCAGTGGATAGAGCGTCGGCCTGCGGACTGAAAGGTCCCAGGTTCGATTCCGGTCAAGGGCATGTACCTGGGTTGCGGACACATCCCCAGTAGGAGATGTGCAGGAGGCAGCTGGTCGATGTTTCTCTCTCATCGATGTTTCTAACTCTCTATCTCTCTCTCCCTTTCTCTCTGTAAAAAATCAATAAAATATATTTACACTCATAAAGAATATTACACACGTAGAGAACATAAATAATCCAGGGAAAAATAGATATTAACCTGACATAATTGCCAACTAATTATGTACCAGTACAATATTTTTTTTGTCTCTCAAAAACACGTATGTCTAATTCATTAGAGTAGATTAGCCTTCAGTGACTAATAAACCAAAGGATCTACTTGCTTATATGATAAATTAGCATATACAGCTTATACAGGCCACTAGGGCAAGTCTCTTCCATGAGATAATTCATGAGCCTGAGCTGATATAATCTTTGTTATCATTAACATGCAGCTTTCAAATAGAACCCCATGATATCAACATACCAGTCAATTAGGAAAAGGAAGAGCATGGTGGAAGGGGCATATGTTTCAGGCATACTTCTAAGTATATGATAATCCAAACACATCACCAGAAATATCACATACAAGATACTCAATCCACTGACATCCACCAAACACAGTTTTAATAAGTATGTACTTAGAGATTAGAGTAAATGGGATTTTAAATGGGAAAGCCATCTTAATTTTTATGAAAACAATTATCATGTGTGGTAATAATGCCTGACTTGTAATGTCCACTCAACATGTAGTTTTTCAATTGACACAGACCCCCCAAAATGCCTCATTTCAATGTTCTTTTTTATTCCATTGTCCAGGACCCTACAGCATTGGACAGGCTGTGCCTCAGTCATTTGTGGAGGCCCCAGGCTGTACTCAGGCAGCAGGAGAAAATACATCCTCCTCTGATTATTACACCTGTCTATCTTCATCATATAAGCTTCCCCATCATGATGAGGATGGTAAGGAAGGGGAAGGAGGAGAGATGAAGGCAGGGATGGAGAGTGGGAGAAAGAGGGAGACACAGAGAAAGAGGGAGGAGGGGGAGAGTAGAGGAGAAGAAAGGTAAGGGAGAAGAAGGAGGGGAGGGAAGGGGAACGAACATTGAACACTTGAAACTGGTTGTGTAGAGATTAGAGTATAATGTCAGAAAGAATTTAGTTACCCAGGGGTAATGATGAATTGTTTTGTTAGGCTATGAAGATGTAAATATGGGGCTCCTATGTGAAATATAGGAAAAAAGTGAGACACACATACACACACACACACACACACACACACACACACACACACAACACCTTTAAACAATGATGGTTTAATTAAAGAGATATTTTGGCTCTTTATGGAAAAATGAAAAACTGAAATAGTTTGGTTACTATGGAGATTGAAAGTAAACAAGCAACCACTATGAGGAAGAACCTTGCTCAGTGGTGGGAGGAAAAAAGAATGGAGCCAACCCCAAAGTTCCAATGGTAGCTCACATTCCTAAAGAGGACTGATATTTCTAAGTTGCTTGGGATTTCTGCATCCTCCAATGAACCTTTGGAAGAGGCTGTATTCATTTCACTTTCAAAAAACAATAGTGCATATTATAGATGTTATCAACGTAAACTATGAGACATGGAACAATACAATCAAACCTATTCACATATACACTCATAAAGAATATTACACACATAGAGACCATAAATAATCCACGGAAAATAGATATTAACCTCACATAATTGCCCAATAATTATGTACCAGGTCCAATATTTTTTTTGCCTGTCACAAACACGTATCTCTACTTCATTAGATTAGTCTTCATTGACTAATAAACAAAGGGATCTACTTGCTTATAGGACAAATTAGCATATACAGTTTATGCAGGCCACTAGGGCAAGTCTCTTCCATGAGATAATTCATGGGCCTGAGCTGATATAATCTTTGTTATCATTAACATGCAGCTTTCAAATAGAACCCCAGGATATCAACATACCAGTCAATTAGGAAAAAGAAGAGCATGGTGGAAGGGGCATATGTTTCAGGCATACTTCTAAGTATATGATAATCCATACACATCACCAGAAATATCACATACAAGATACTCAATCCACTGACATCCACCAAACACAGTTTTAATAAGTATGTACTTAGAGATTAGAGTAAATGGGATTTTAAATGGGAAAGCCATCTTAATTTTTATGAAAACAATTATCATGTGTGGTAATAATGCCAGACTTGTAATGTCCACTCAACATGTAGTTTTTCAATTGACACAGACCCCCCAAAATGCCTCATTTCAATGTTCTTTTTTATCCCATTGTCCAGGACCCTACAACATTGGACAGGCTGTGCCTCAGTCATTTGTGGAGGCCCCAGGCTGTACTCAGGCAGCAGGAGAAAATACATCCTCCTCTGATTATTACACCTGTGTGACTTCACCCTATATGCTTCCCCATCATGATGAGGATGGTAAGGAATATACAAAGGCGGGATCTGAGCTTGGTCAGGAGATGAAGCTGAGCTGCTCAGCCCAGTCTACTAATTGCACTATCCCAGAAAGAACAGGAAAAAAATTCAGGGCAAACAGAGTACTACTAAGGCTTCTGCAGAGGCACAAGTAGGCAGTGTGCCTTCAAGGACAGGACAAGGTCGCTCAGCACACATTTCCACCATAATAGCACTGGGACAGCTGTGGCTGAGGTAGTGGACAGTGCTGATAGGTGTTTGCAAGTTTACTCAGAACCTGCCCCTCAGGTGAGCACAAACTGATATCCTCCTCACACACTCATACATCTGTACTCCTTCATACCAGGTAAGTCCCCATTTCTCCTTTTAACTTTTTCTCTCCATACACAGGCCTTCATTCCACACCTGTCTTCCCATTTTCTAGTAGCATTACCTAGGTACACTCTTACCTTCATTCCTTCACAGTCGCCCAATTACACACTAAATCTATAAATATTTTACATGCAATCACACAGATACTCTGTTTTCAATCCCTCATTCTAGGCCAAACACTTGACAACTCAGATGCCTTAAAAGAAATGAACTTTGGTCTGTTATCTTTATAATCCATAAGCCGCTTCAGCCACCAAAACTTTTACCATTCCCTTTTACCAATATCAAAGACACTCATAGGATATATCCCAGAATATCCATACAACTCCACACAAACATACATACAATGCTATATCTTCATAATTATACCACGTAAAGACCTCAAATAAAGTGTACCACACACATAGTTACACCATATAAATACCTCAGGTGAGGTATACCACACACAGGATTCTGAAATATCACACATAGATGTACTCTCACTCTACATGCTTCCACAGCCCTCAAACACATTCTAGCTTTCTTATGTTTGAAACTTCCTTTCCTAGAAATCCATCAATTACAACAAAATGTGTCCTATCTTGGAGCCCTTAATATGCCTGTGTCCCGGTCAGCACGGAAACGGAAGATCATGGAGGGGCACACTGAAGGTTTGTATGGTGATGCCTGTTAGTGGCACATGTAATTTCCATTATGTTTTCATTGTATAAGTGTAATCTCCTGGTGAGAAGTACCTTCAAGGGGAATTGATAAATATAACATAATTGTATGTCCAGGTAGAAAGGAGACAGCAGTCTGTGTTCCATTTAAAAATAACCTTTTTTTGTGCAAAGCCAGTCACCCATGACACATGTTGACACAATGCATATTTCTGTGCATTTAATATTTTCATGGGAACCATTTTGCACTTTCCATGAAGAGAGGGTTGTGTGTGTTCACTGAACATGTCACATAGCAGACTCTTATTGTTTGTTTAATGGACAGATAAATACACAGATAACAAACATGGACCACATCTGTATTATTTTTATTTAATTTATCTGCAAAGTTGAGTTTAAAAGAAGATAGTTTGCAGTACAGACATAAGGCAGTGGCCCTAACTAAAGGCCGGAGAGCATGGAAGGCCTCTTCTTTGGACAATTTATCCTCAATATCTTATAAAGACAGGCTAAATGGGGCTATTAAGAAGGGACTATTGAGTAGTACACATGAGGGTGGGGATGTAGTCAGAACCAAGAGGTGAGCTGAATGGTTCTGCCCACTAGTCAACACAGGGCAGCTCAGTACAAAAACTCAAACACTTCTGCATCATCTTCAATGTGATCAGCAGTGGAAGTAATGCATTCCAGGGGGAAACACTGAAAAGGACTAGAGTGTGTGCAAGGAGATCAGTGGAGAACAGCGTTTGAGGAAATAATAGGAGGGAACCAAAAGGGATGAGAGTTTTATCAGAGAAAAGTGGAAGATTATGTTTCTATGCATCAGACAAGCCATGTTATATTACAGTGAACGTGTGAAGCACTGATAACCTAAAACAGACACAAGTGGCAGGATCCTCAGGAACTGCACTTAAGGTAGAGTACAGAGATACCCAGTTGCAGATCACATCACATCCATATATTTCCATAGGCAATGTTTTACATTCGCAGTCATCCCTGATCGGTTGCATTGTTCCCACTCTCCCCATCATTCATTACCTTATAGTTTCCATGTGCGTCTACATTCTCCGTGATCTCTTATTGTCTGTACCATACAATGAGTTATAATTTCTCAGACTCCTTACACACTAGACAAGCATTTGTTTTTAAATTTCATTAAACAGAAGGGCACAATATATACTTTGTGTCTGATTACTTTCTTTCATCGTTATATTTCTGTGATTTATTCACATTGCATGTGATATTAGTTTGCTCATTCTATATACCATTGCATGAATATAATTTCTTTATTGTTACAATGTTCTAAGTATTTTGGTTCCTATGAGTCTGGGATTACTTAAAAAGCTGATATTCTGAACATTCTATTACATGTATTTTTCAATATGGACACATTTCTGTTTGGTATATGCTTAAGAGTTAGACTGCTAGGCCTGAGTTTCCATATTCAGTTTTAATCCCTTCACAACGCAATTTTTCACACTTTACATTCAAATGCAATCTCATATTACTGCACACCTTACTTACACACACTTCTCCTCACTCTCTTTTTCAAAGCCCAGGTATTCTTTCTCTTATACATCTTGATTTTCACATCATCACATCCTTTAATTATTTCCTCGCATTTTGCAAATATACTAATTCCACCAATCTCACAGAAAATATTCTCAGTAATAACATACCATACCTAAACTGCATGACATATTCAACACACAGAAAAATCTGTTATGAGAGTAAAAGCAATCTACATACTTAAACATGTGTTGAAGTAACACACAGACACAAAGTGCACGTACTATCCTCATTCACACAAAACTCATCCCATATTCAGATTTTCAAGCAACAAATCAAGCACACATTATTCAATCTTCACCCAGTTTTAACCAACAAATTATGAACTTAAATACCAAGCATGTTACACTCACTATATCATATGCTAAAAATGGAAATAATATATTTACCAGACACATTCATAAGACATGATGATAACTTTAAACAGTTAAATAATGAGCATTGAGCTTTGTTAACAATGAAAAAGGAACAGTGACATAACAATTAGCAGTTAATTTCTTAACGATAAAAATTTATCTTTTTGAATTTCTATTGATAAATCAATAAGAATAGATGCATATGCATGCAGAATGTTTCTTAAAACTCATACCATATATCCCCTATTGGTACAATTTTTGATGAGAAAATAGAGTTGATATCCATGTTGTAGTCCCTGCATTCAAGTGTGGTTCTAAGTTTTTGACAATCCATATAGATCACTAAAAAAAATCACATACAAGAGACCCTATCCCACTGACATCCACCAAACTCACCATTTAATGTGTGTACTTATAGTTTGGAATAAATGGAATTTTAAATGGAAAAGTGTCCTTAATTTCTGTGAGAGTAATGTCATGTGAAGAGATAATGCCTGACATATAATGTCCACCTGACATGTAGTTTTTGAATTGACACAGACCCCCCACAATGCGTCATCTCAATGTTCTTTTTTATTCCATTGCCCAGGATACCGCAACACTCAACAGAATACTCCTTGTCCTGAGTCACGTGTCGAGGCCCCAGGCTGTAGTCAGGCAGTAGGGGAAAATGCATCTTCCTGTGAATATTTCACCTGTGCTTCCTCACCATCGAAGCTTCCCCGTCTTAATGACGAGGGTAAGGAATAAACAAAGGTGGGACTTGGGTTTGGTCAAGAGATGCAGCTCAGCTGCTCGGCCTACTCTCTACTTAGTTCACTTTCCCCTCAAAACCAGGAAAGGGCTCAGGGAAGAAGACTAGTACTAAGGCTTCTGCAGAGGGTCCCACAGGGAGTTTGCCTTCCAGGACAGGGCACGGTCCCTCAGCACAAATTTCCAATATAGCAGCAGTGGGACCGCTGTGGTTGGGGTAGTGGGCAGTGCTGACATGTCTATGGGAGATAACTCAGAACCTTCCCCTCAATGAGCACAAACTCAGATCCTCACACACTCATACATCTGAACTCCTTCATATATGCTATTGCCCCATTTCTCCTTCTTTTCACTTGTTCTCTCAAATACACAAGCCTTCATTCCCTGTCTCTAATAGCATTACCTTGATACACCCTTACCTTCATTCCTTCACACAATCACTTTCAGACTCACCCATTTAAACACTAATTCCATAAAGAATTCATATCCCCATCGCGGAGATAACCTGTTTAGGTCACACTCTAAAAGATGTTCTTGTCCTGAAGGAAATTAATTTTCTTTTGCTGTGTCTTTAACCACATGGCACGTCAGCGACCAGCCCTTCAGACCCTCATGAGCTGAACATTCTGAGAGCTCATACACACCTCCTCTAACATTTTCAGCCTCACAATCTCATAGTAATAACCAGTACCACTCTTGCACTGCTCACATGTGCTATCATAACATATAACAAACATGCACACAATCCTTAGCCATTGCCTTTTAGCAACATCAAAAAACACTTCTTGCCCTAACTGGTTTGGCGCAGTGGATAGAGCATCGGCCCTCAGACTGAAAAGTCCCAGGTTTGATTCTGGTCAAGGGCATTTACCTTGGTTTCGGTCACATCCCCAGTTGTGGGTGTGCAGGAGACAGCTGATCAATGTTTCTCTCATCGATGTTTCTAACTCTCTATCCCTTTCCCTTCCTCTCTGTGAAAAATCAATAAAATATATTTTAAACAAACACTTCTCAGATATGTCCCAGAATATACGTACAACTCCACAAGTACATGCATATAATCCTACATCCTCATTCCCACATAGTTATATCATGTAAATACCTCAGATAAAGCACACTATACACAGAATTCTGAAATATCAGATACAGATGTACTTCACCTGCTCACGTAGATCATGGTCATCATAACTCCTACAGCTGTCACACACCCATTCTAATTTTTTTTATATTTGAAATTTTCTTTCCTAGGAATCAAGGAGAGACTTGTCCGCAAGGACTTGGTGCAAACGAAGAGTTCCTCTGATGATTCATATACCTCCATTTCTTCACATTCAGCTAGTAATAAGGATCCCATTATGTCCTTAGTACATGGAACAGATCGAAGGGTCATGAAAATTTACTATATGCATGTACAAATGAAAAGGGGTGTGGCTGTCTTGTGCGAGACAGAGGAAGGATGGGAGCCTCCCTCAAAAAAGACCAAAATAGAAGAAATGACCTATATTAAAGAGGTCCAAAAAAATGTCCCCCTCTGTCACATGCCTGGGAAGAATCTCCCCATTTTCCCTGAGCCCAGCGTAGATAGTCGAGCCCAAGGGGAGAGGGAGAAGGCTGACTGTAGCGCCAGACCTCCAAATCTGGTGGTTTATCGCAGGGCCCCATTGTGCAAGGTCCTGCACAGAGGGTTCAGGTGCATGGCTTGCTGCCACGTATTCTCTAACTTGGAGCTCCTTAAGGAGCATGTGGAGAATGGCATCAGGGAGGGCTTCAGCTGCCATGTGTTTCATCGAGCCATGGCTTGTATGAAATCCAAAAGGCTTAAGAGGAAGAACAAGAAACTTATGAAAGCAACATTGAGTTGCCAGGAGTAAAAACATCTTGACATGAAGACAAACTTGAACAACTAAACAGACTGTTTTTCAGCCCCTAAAAGAGAGGAAGTGAAGCAGGTTAGACTCCACCGAGGAGGCTTCATTCCCTTCAACAGACACAGTATCCAACCTTTTTCCATTTCTGGCACCACCATCTCTGGACCACACCACCCATCTGAGCAGACAGCCCCTTTTAATGCTAAGCCTGAGGGACCAGAGGCAGACGACACCATCCTAGAAACTGCCTTACCCTCTCCCTTACTTCTTTTATTATACCCACGCATATACCATCCGTAAACATGCTTGATGCAAGAGTGTAGACACCACGGGATTTAATAGTACAGATTCTAGTACCCCTCCACTGCACTGACTCCCGCATTTCCATGAAATTGGTCTTTTTAAAAAATTTTACAAATTTTTCTAAATCCCTCCTTTAAATGAAGATATACCTCTTTCCAACATCTCCCTATAACATATTCATCTGCACAATTATTTGACTGGAAGACAGATATTAGTGAGAGACAATAAGGTACTGCACAGATGGAACAAAAAGCAACTATAATCCACCCCTTACCTTCTATTGTGGACACACAGCAGCATATAAACTTCTTATACACACATATTCATGGGGAAGGATGGAGCACAAAATGAACAGTTTCAAAATGTTCTGATATGTTTGATATACAGGTGTCCAAAGTGTCCTAGTGAGTATTTAAGCTTAATACCTTTAGAAGGGTAAAAGCTACCAACTTGTGAAGAACAATTTGCATGTTTAATTATTTGCATGTTTTTACACTTATTTAACTTCACTCATTTTCAAAGATCATTTTTAATTTTTGTGTCTCTGCCATCTACAGAGACTCATATACAAACAAAAAAAGAAAATTAAAATAATTATTCAAAATTCACAAAACGATATAGAAGGGAAATTAAAATAGTTCCCTTTTTACATAAACATTTTTATAGTATAAAGCGTTTATCCTCCTGAATTTATTAAAGCTTAAGACTGCACTATGACATTTTGTACAACTGTATATACACACATTATCTTGAAACTGTTCAATTCTCCATCCATCCATCATGAAAATGCATGTATAAGAACTGTATATGCACCTGTTTGTGCACAAGTTCAAAGAAGCTAAGAGAGGGATTATTGTTGCTGTTGGTTTCATCTGATTAGTATTTTTTTCTTCTTCCTTTGAAAAGAGGCTCCATTTTCTGGCCAAATATGTGGGCAAGTCATTACTTTTCTACCTGCCTTTCATCAATGGACCTAGGGGTAAACCTCCATCCATGCTTGACCAATCTGTACTGATACCTTGGAAAATTAGAAGAGACAGAGATTGAGGGGTGATGATGATGGTGGTGCTGAGTTATCCAATGTCTGCAACTCCAATGCCACTCTCGACTTGCTTCAATTCCTCTCTTTTGAAAGACCTGGCTGTTTTAACTGTGACTTTAAGTCACTAAGCCTTCACAGTAACTCTTCAATAAGTTCTTGTTTTTTTCCCTCAATTAGCCTAAGTCCTTTATTGTTGTTTGTAACCTAATGTTCCTTCATTGATGCAAAGTAGAGCTTCAACATGTTCCTGCTTCCATCTTAATATTTCAAATTACATAGCTGAAAAAGCAACACAGTATATTCCACTGATTTTATGTTGGAACCGCAAAGGCTATACATGTAGTCAGTATGTGTACTTGATTAATTAGGAAATAGGTTAAGTAGATATAGTATCCAATATTTTTATCAACCACCATCTCCTCTAAACCATACCAGCAATATGAACAGACAGAAACTTTTTTTACCATCTACCACTTTCCTGAGGGAGAAGAAAGCGTATCACACCATCTAAGATATTGCCTTACACACTATCCAACTTTATTATACCCCCCACATATACCATCCAAGAAGACAAGCTCCCTGCATAAGAGTATAAAAACTAGAATTTTAATAATACCGGTTGTAATTTCTATGAAAGTGGTCTTTGTTAATATAGCATGTATTACAACATAACATGTTTTTGCAAATTAATATTTATCTGTTCCACTGGGAATTTTGTTAAATGGGCAAAGTGAATAAAATTTCTTATATGTTACCAATTCCATCTGGGTCATTTACTACTTATTCTTATTTTCTATATCATGGCTAATAATTCTAATATCTACATATATTCAGTTGTGTTTTCCCCATTTGTCTAAAAAATGCATGTACTAGTATATATCCTTTTGAGATTCAAAATCCTCCCTATACTTTTCATCTTCTTCCTCATTCCAGTATAACTACTATTAAGTATACTATAAAATATCATTTTTAAAAAGTCTGGCACTTTCTACAGTGGCTACCACAGAGTGATTACAGTATCTAAAATTATGTTTTGTGTAATAAGGATCACTTTTAATTTTCTACAGCTCAAACACTGATTTCCCTCTCAAACATTTTTCCATATTACTGTGCTGTGCCTTTCTTTTAAATTCTTGGTAATTTTTATATTGTATATTTTTTACTTATTCATAGCATAGTATGTTTTGAAGCTTTTCTCTTACAGATAGTATGACTTGGAAACTGTTTCTTATTTTTTATTCTTAAAATTGAAAGTACGAAGAACTCATCAATGCTCAAATGAAATTAGTTATTTTTTAAACATATATTTTTATTGATTTCAAAGACTAAGAAGAGGGATAAAGAGATAGAAAAATCAATGATGAGAGAGAATCATGGATCTGCTTCCTACTGCACACTCCCTACTAGGGATCTAGTCCGCAACCAGGGCATGTGCCTGGCCAGGGATCAGACTGTAACCATCTGATTCATAGGTCTATGTTCAAACACTGAGCCACACCTAGCAGAAAGAAACGAGTTGTTTTGTTTTTTGGGGTTTTTTTGGTATTTTTTATTGAATTTATTGCATTGACCTTGGTTAATAAAATGATACAGGTTTCAAGTGTTGTATACCTCAAGAAAACATCATCTGCATATTGCATCACCTGAACTAAAGTCACTCTTGTCACCATTTATCCCATCTTTGCCCACTTCCATCTCCTCACTAAAGCATTCAGCTCATTTCATCAGGCCGTACAAGTCCCCAGCTGTCAGTTTGTTATATGTAGCTCTGCTTCTGTTTCCATTTTGTTTGTTAAATTATTTGTTCATTAGATTCCGCATATGAGTGAGATCATATGGCACTTATATTTCTCTAAAGGACTTATTTCACATAGTATAGTAATCATTTCCATTCATGTTGTTGCAAAAGGTAATATTTTCTTCCTTTATATGCCTGAGTGGTATCCCATGGTTTAAAAGTACCACAGGTATTTTATTCACTCATCTACTGATGGGCACTTGGGCTGTTTCTCAATCTTAGCTATTGTAAATGGTGCCACCATGGTAATAGGAGTGCATACATTCTTTTTGATTAGTGTTTTGGTTTTCTTAGGATACATTCTTAGAAGTGGGATCATTGGGTCGAATGGCAGTTTCATTTTTAATACTTTGAGGAAACTCCATACTGTTTTACATAATGGCTGCACCAGTCTACATTCCTACCAGCAGTGTACTAGGATTCTCTCTTCTCCACATCCTCACCAGCACTTGTCATTTGTTGATTTGTTGATGGTAGCCATTCTGACAGGGGTGAGATAATATATCACTGTGGTCTTAATTCACATCTCTCTGATGATTAGTGACATTGAGTATTTTTCATTTGTTTATTGGCCTTCAGTATGTCCATTTTGTCTATTTAGGTCATTTGAACATTTTTTAATTGGATTGTTTGCCTTCCTTTTGCTAATTTGTATAAATTCCTTATGTATTCTAGATATTAACCCATTATCAGATGTATCATTGCCAAATGTGTTTTCTCATACAGTGGGCTCACTTTTAATTTTGTTGATTTTCTTTGTTTGTTTTGTGTGTGGGTTTTTTGTTGCTGTTGTTGTTTTCTGTGCAGAAGCTTTTTATTTTGATGTAGTCCCATTTATTTATTTTCTCTTTTGTTTACCCCTATCCTAGACTATGTATTGGCTAATATATTTCTATGAGAGATGTTTGAGATTTTGCTGCTGATGGTGTCTTATAGGATTTGTAGGGTTTCATGACTGACATTTAAGTCATTGATCCATTTTGAGTTTATTATTTTGTATGCTGTAAGTTGATGATCTAATTTTATTATTTTGCATGTATTTGTCCAATTTTGCCAGCACCATTTAGTGAAGAGACTATCTTGACTCCATTTTATGATCTTGACTCCTTTGTCAAATATTCATTGAGTTGTAATCGTTTGGGTAGATTTCTGGGGTCTTGTTCTTTTCCATTGATCTATATGCCTGTTCTTGTGCCAGTACCAGGCTGTTTTGACTACAGTGGCTTTGAAGTATAAATTGACATCTGGTATTGTGATAGCTTCCTCTTTGGAACAATCTATGCCGTGAAGTCAGTGGGGTGTTAAAGTCCTCTAGTATGAATGTATTGCTGATGATCTTTCCCTTAAAGTTCTCTAGAATTATATATATATATAAATTTATGGGCTCCAATATTGGGTGTATGTATGTTTACCAGGTTTATATCCTCTTGTTGGATCTATTCCTTTAATATTATGTGGTGACCTTTGCTATCTCTTGTTATGGCTTCATTTTGAAGTCTATTAAGTCAGATAAGAGTATTGTTCCACCAGCTTTTTAAAATTTCCATTTGAATGGATTTTTTTTCCATCTCTTCACTGTGATCCTATGTGAATATTTTGTTCTGAGGTGTGTCTCTTAAAGATACATGTATTTGGTCATGTTTTTGTATCCATTCAGCTATACTATGTCTTTTGATTGAAGCACTTAATCCATTTATATTTAATTTTATTAATGATAGGTACTTATTAATTGATATTTTAAGCTTTTTTGCCTATGTTTTTTTCTCTCTTTATTTCTTCTTATTATAGCAGTTTTTTAAACTTTTTTGCAAACCTGTTTGGTGGTGATAAACTCCTTTAGTCTTTTTAAATTTTTATTTTTTTGGTCTGGGAAGCTCTTTATTTCACCATCTATTTTGAATGCTAGCCTTGATGGATATAGTAGTCCTGGTTTCAAATCCTTGCTTTTTATTGCTTCATGCCTGTAGAGTTTCTGATGAGAAGTCCGCTGACAGCTTTATGGGAGCTCCTTTGTAGATAATACAAATTGTTTTTCTCTTGTTGCCTTTAAGATGCTCTCATTGTCTTTAATTTTTGGCATTTTCACCTGCTGGCTTAGGCCCACTCCCCAGGTATCAGATTGCAGGCCTGATCCCTTGGTGCCTGCCCCGCCTCCCTGGCTCGCACACATGGCAGGGCTGATCTTGGGGTTGATGCGCTGCCCCTGGTGGTTCACATGGCAGGCCCATCTGGGGGTTGGGGTGTCACCCCGGGTCGGGTCGGTCAACGGATACCCCGGCAGGCTTGAGGATTGCTGATGCCCACCCGGCCTCAACAGGTCAGGTAGCACACAGGATGCCCGGATGGAGCCTTGGTGGGCTGGCAGATCACTGCTGCACTGCCAGGCTGCCTCAGTTCGGGTTGAACACGGATGCCTGCCACCCCAGGTCACAGATAGCAGGCCCAGAGGGCAGCAGGGTAGATGTGATGGTGCTATGCCGCCCTGTGTCATAGTATGCCAATTAGCCTCCATCTTTGTTAATTTGCATATCACACTGATTAGCCAATGGGAGGTGTAGTGAAGGTATTGTCAATTACCATGTTTGTCTATTATTAGATAGGAAATATATATATATATATATATATATATATATATATATATATATATATGCCCAGTGCACAAAAATTTGTGCACTGGGGGGGGGGGGTCCCTTAATCTGGCCTGTGCCCAGTCACAGTCCAGGACCCCTTGGGGGATATCCACCTGTCAACTTAGGCCCACTCCCCAGGGGAACAGGCCTAACCTTGCAGCCAGACATCCTTCTGGCAGCCAGGGAGCCCTGGGGGGATGTCCAACTAAAGGCTTAGGCCCCCAAAGGATCAGGTCAAAACCGTTAGTTAGACATTCTTAGTGCTGCCACGGAGGTGGGAGAGGCTCCTGCCACCACCACTGTGGTGGCCAGCCATGAGCCAGCTTCTGGCTGAGTGGCAATCCCCATATGGGTCTTCTGGATCCCGCCCTGCCTTGCCTTTTTTTTTTTCTAAGACATTTCACTTTATTTAAAAGAAGCCAATATACAGGATATAAAGGGTATGATATTTACAACAGTACAGTAAACAGGTTGGTTTCCTGGTAGGTTCAGTAGTCTTTCAGTAAGTATAAACCCCCCTTCCTCTTTATGCTCGACCCAGGTGGCAGACAAACAGCAACAGTGGTATGGGATGGGACTACAGGATAGAAAGTCTCCCTGAAGGGATTAAAAATCATGTAGATGCTAAAATGTCCATGAAGCGGTCTTGAGGGTGAGGGGTGCCTCTGCCTCATTCCTTTGAGGGCTTGGCAGCAGGAATGCTGAGGGATTTGCCGCAAACTAACACACAGCCCACCCTGAGCCTGTAAATCTTCCACCCATGGAATATTCCCTTCCCAAGAGAATCAGCCCTAATCCCTCAGCCAGGGCCAAGAGGAGCAGCCCAGGCCATGGGCACCGCCAGAACTGTGGACATTTCATGGCCTTTCCACTCCCATTCCAGCTCCCTAACAACTCTGCACTGCTCCCCTCGCCCACCTCCCCCATCCACCCATCGGGACACCGTGCACAGGAGGGGACACTGGTTTTCCCATGCCCATAGGGAACTGGCTGTTTCTGTTTTCTGGTGTAAAAAGGTTTCTGTCGGTAAGCTCTCTTCTTGGCAAGAAGTTCTGAAACAGAGCCACTGACCACACCCACCTCCTCTGGGCATGGAGCAGCTTGGGCCCTCGGAGCTCATCTCTCCTGCAGAACTGAAGGGAAGGCCATGTATACCCTTCTGTCCTTCACCTATCACATGCCCAGAACCATTAGTGTCACACTTCCTAATTCCTATCGCTGTATTTCATTAGTTTCATACTGTTTTACTAATCCTGAATCTAAACAGATTGGTTCAAAAAGAGATCATTCTATTTTTAAAGTTTCTAGTGATGTACCTGTGAGCTTTGCATGGATGAACTAAGCACATGACCCTTTCTTGTACATCAGAACCTGCACACACATGTAAAAACAGAACCCGTTTTTCACAAATGTGAAACCACCATTTATTTGTAATAAATAATTACACAATCTAAAAAAAAAAACAAAAGACCAGGGTTCCTAGTGTTCTGGATTCCTCCCTGCCTCATCACTGGGGACCTGATCAGGTCCCCCAAGGCCAGGCAGGATGGCTTCCGAATTTTCTGGGTCCCTCCCTGCCTCTCTGCTTCCACGTGTTCTGGGTCCCTCCCTGCCAGGATGGCTTCCACGTGTTCTGCTGGGGTTGGGGGCAGGGAATAGGCAGAAGCTGGCAGCCTCTTCCCTGCCCCGCCCAGCTTAGCCTCTTCCCTGCCCCGCCCAGCTTATCCAATCACCCTGGGGGCTGCCTTTACCCTGCCACATGTTCCTTCCTTCCCCTTTTGCTTCCCATCATTGAGCCTATGTATGCAAATTAACCAGCATTTTTGTTGGCGGTTAACCACCATATTTCTTGGCAGTTAATTTGCATATCGCCCTGATTATCCAATGGAAAGTGTAGCGGAGGTACTTTTAATTACCCTTTTTGTCTTTTATTAGATAGGATATGTATATGCTAGAGGCCCGGGAGACAAAAATTTGTGCACTCTGTGGGGAGGGGGGATCCTTCAGTCCGGCCTGTGCCCTCTCACAGTCTGGGACCCCTCAGGGGATGACCACCTGCTGGCTTAGGCCTGCTCCCCAGGGGATTGGGCCTAAGCTGGCAATCAGACATCCCTCTGGCAGCCTGGCAGCCCTCGGCAGATGTCCACTTGCCAGCGGGGAGCAGGCCTAAACTGCAGTCAGACATTCTTAGCGCTGCTGAGGAGGCCGGAGAGGCTCCCACCACCACCGTTGTACTGGCAGCCATCAGCCTGGCTTGTGGCTAAGCAGACCTCCCCTCTGTGAGAGTGACTGACCACCAGACGGCAGCTCCTGCATTGAGCGTCTGCCCCCTGGTGGTCAGTGTGTGTCATAGTGACTAGTCATTCCCAGTCTTTCTGCTGTTAGGGTCAGTTTGCATATTACCGTTTTACTATATAGGATAGAGGCCTGGTGCACAGGTGGTGACCGGCTGGTTTGCCTTGAAGGGTGACCTGGATCAGGGTAAGGGTCGCACTTGGGAGCCTGGCTAGCCTGGATGAGGGGATGATGGCTATTTGCAGCTGGTCACACCCACTTCAGGGTCTGGGTCCCCTCTGGGGTGCCAGGCCAGTCTGGGTGAGGGGATAAGGGCTGTTTTCAGGCTGGCGGGTAACTGAAGCTCCCAACCTCTCCTTTTTTTCTTTTATTCTGGGATTTATTTACCTGCTATGGCTATCACGGGAACTGAGAGCCTGCTTTACTTCTGAGGCTCAGCTCCAGCTCTGAGACCTCGGCTGCTGAAAGCAGGTATCTGGGTTTGTTTGGCTTCTATAGTTGAAACATGATTGCAGCTCCAGCTCTGAGGCCCGGCTGGCTGAAAGCAGGTTTCTGGGGTTTGTTTTTGCTTCTATAATTGCAACATTGTTTTCTTAGAGTGAAGTTCAGAGGCCGGTAGTGGCAAGTGGAGAACCTTGGCTTCCTCCATCATTGGAGCAAGCAAGCCTCTTGTCTGTTTCAACTGCCTGGCTGCCGACCACCATCTTGGTTGGCAGGTAATTTGCATATCGCCCTGATTAACCAATGGGAAGTGTGTCGGAGGTACGGTTAATTACCATGTTTGTCTATTATTAGATTAGATACACACTCACACACACACACACACACACACACACACACACACACACTAGGGGCCCAGTGTGCAAAATCGTGGGAGATGCTGGATCCAGAGTCCCGCAGTAGGAGGTGGGACACAGAAACCTGCCCACCACCCCAGTGGGACCCAGAAACCCACCTGTGCCTCTGGTCAAGTCTTCCAGAATCAAGTCCCTGCCCACCCACGCAAGCCTCAACATGCACACAGCCCTGCCCATTCCATTCACACAGCCTTCTGCTGATTGGTTAATATGGTGTGATGGCATGATGACCACAGGCTTTTTATGTCATAGATATGTGTTTCTGTTCAGTATTGTTATGGGCTGAATGATTTCTTCCCTCCCCAAAATCCATGTGTACAGTTTTTATCCATCTAGAACCTCAGAATATGCATATTTGAAGATACAGTTTTTAAAGAGATAATTATGTTAAAATGAGGTCATATTGGTGAGTGCTAATCCAATATAACAGTGTCTTTATAAAAAAAGAGAGAATTTGGACACAGGCAAACACAGAGGGAAGACAAAGTAAAGACTCAGGAAGAACATGGACATGTACAAGCCAAGCTGAGATTAAAAAAAAAACAAAAAAAAAAACAACAGCAAAAAAACACAACTATATAAAAACTACTAAAAATCGACTCTGCTAGAACTCTTGGATTTCTAGACTCCATACTTTGAGGAAAAATAAATTGTTCTATCATTTAAAGCTAGTTTGAATATTTTATAATTAATAGTAGTTATAATTTATTGAGATCATAGTCTCTGGTATATACTGTGTTTTTGGTAGCCCTACCTAGCAAACTAATACAATTATATTCTTAAGAAAGAAATTGCTGAGTAGTGTGTGTCTATGTCCAAGTTTAGTGTCAATGTTTTCTAAAGTGATCATACAAATTTACACTTCTAACCATGTATGAGCATTCCAGGTGATCCAGAACTTCTCCAATACATTTTTGTTTTTATTAGGGTGACATTGGTTCGCAAAACTATATGGTTTTCAAGTATAGAGTTCAAAGCATTATCTGTACACTGTAAGATGCGCCTATTGCTGCAAGCAAAGTCTTTCCCTGTTCCCATATTTCCATTTTTTGCCCACCTCCACTTACCCCCCAGCCCCCTTTCTCTCCAGCTATCACCAAACTGTTGTCGGTGTCTATGTGATATATAGCTTAACTCCTTTACATTCTTTCATGCCCCACAGCACCCCTCCCCTCCATCAGCTGTCTATTCTGTGTCCATCCATCTGTTTCTGTTTTGTTCATTATTTTGTTAATCATATTCCATCTACAGGTAAGATCATATGGTATCTGTCTTTCTCTGACTGACTTATTTCACGTTGCATAATAATCTCCACATCCATCCATGCTGTTGCAAAGGGTAATATTAATAAATTAATTAATTAATTTATTTATTTATTATTTATTAATTTATTTATTATTTTACGTAACAACTAGAGGCCCGGTGCACAAAAATTTGTGCACTCGGGGACATCCCTCAGCCCAGCTTGCCCCCTCCAACAGTCTGGGAATCCTCACAGGATGTCCTACTGATGTCTCTGTGGGGAGCGGGCCTAAGCCGAAGTCTGGCCTCCCTCTGTGGAAGGCAACTGGCCGATCAGGTATATAGATACTTTCTGAAGGCAGCACAGACTCCTTCCTTATTTCTTTCCTCTGTGGTTGGAGAATAGGGGGCTAAAAGGTGGAGACAGAACTGTGGCCAGGCCTGGGGCTATTGTAGGCAGCCGAAAGAAGGAGAGGGCTAAAGAAAGTCTAGACTCAGTTTTCTTCAATTGTCATCCCTTCCTCCAGGCCCCTCGCTCTGTTATTTTCTTGTCATGGTGGACACTTGGGCCTCGGACTGACAGGAGCCCAGAGACGGTAGAGTTCAGCACAATCACTTCTCAGCTGAACATACAACAGCCTCATATTCCAAATGGAGCTGTTTCAAGTGGCTAAAGTATTGGCAATTCATGCCTCCCGGCCTTACCACTCTCAGGTTTCTTCCTTGGGTCAGTTGCAAACTTCACCGAGATGCCAAAGTAACTCTGCCCTGTAGTTCTGCACCGGCCCCTGCCCGGGCCCGCCTGGTCACTCTTCCTTGAGGTCTCTGGGTCCACAGTCTGAGCTCAGGGATGTCACCCAGAGCCCATTACCCGGGACAGGTGGGGCAGGGGGGCTAGCTTGAAGAGCTGGAGGAAGATGGCAGAGTAATAGTTGGTATGACCCTGACTGGTTTGGCTCAGTGGATAGGGCGTTGGCCTGCAGACTGAAGGGTCCCAGGTCCGATTCTGGTCAAGGGCATTATCTTGGTTGTGGGCACATCCCCAGTAGGGGGTGTGCAGGAGACAGCTGATTGGTGTTTCTCTCTGATCGATGGTTCTACCTGTCTATCCCGCTCCCTTCCTCTCTGTAAAAAATGAATAAAATACAATAAAAAAAAGAGTTGGTATCAACTAGCACCTGCTTAGCCAGACTTCCCAAGCTCCCCATGGACCCAGGATGGGCCCCTTCCCCACATTAGAAGGATCCCAGCTGTGGTCCCCTCACTGCACCCAGCGCTCACCTCCCAGTTCTACCACTGAGGGAAGAGAGCAGGTCACCTGCTCTGGACCCTGCCAACCTGGAAGGCTGAGGCACAGGCAGTGCAGCCTAGGGTGCTGGTGGATGCGAGCCTTCTCCCCCTCCCTGAAGCCTGGGGCGGGGTTGCAGCAGCTCAAAGCCGCCCCTGGGCACCATGCATGGAGACACCGCTTTCCACTGAACCACCATTCTCCGGGACCTGTGAGGGTTGGGGTGGCCTTGGGCTCCCACTGGCCCCACTGAAGCCAGACCTGGCTTGGCTGGCCACCCCTGCCACCCGAGGGATGCGCATGCACCAAGGGTCCTCATCGCCCTCATGAATTACCATGGTCTGACTGTCCCATCCCAGGAAGTGGCCATCCCGATTGCCATGGCTCACTCCCCATTGCTGTTGGGTCAGCTGGACAAGCATGTAGGCAGGAGCTGGGCCTCTGAGGGAATGGAGGAGGGATGCGCAGGCCAGGGCAGAAGTGGGAATTTGGCGGTGTAAACATAGCCCACCCATGTCGTGCCGGGCCATCACACTGCATTCCTGAACCTCTGGGTGCCCCTGGCCAGCACTGTGCTCTCAAACCTGGGGTGCGGGTGAGGGACCTGGAGCTGGGGCCTGAAGGCAGCATTCGCTGGCTTGGAATCGCAGTGGTCGATTAGGGAGGTATGCAGGGTGCCTAATTCTCTATCTCTCTCTCTGGCTCTCTCTCTCTCTCTCTGTCTCTCTCTCTCTCTCTCCCAGAGAGGGGCCCCGTGTCCCTGGCAGGGGGATAATTGCTTCGCCTGAGCCCCCGCCCACCCCCGGGTCGCACATGGGACGCACTGGCAGAGTGGCTGATCGCTGCAGCCCTGCCCAGCCACCCGGGATCAGGACGCACACGGGAAGCCCGCCACCAGGAGGCGCAGATAGCAGGCCCAGATGGCAGCAGGACAGGTGGGATGGTGCTGTCCCGCCCCACTTTCCCGGGTGGCAAATAGCAGGCCCGGATGGTAGTGGGGCAGGCGGGATGGTGCTGTACCGCCCTGCCTGCAGTATGCAAATTAGATGCTATCTTTGTTGGCAGTTAATTTGCATATCATGCTGATTAGCCAATGGGAGGCATAGCGAAGGTACAGTCAATTACCATGTTTGTCTATTACTAGACAGGATAGTAGTGCATCTGTATAAATCTACCACAACTTTTTATCCATTTGTCTACTGAAGGGCTAACCTTGCTTTTGCAAGTAATGCTGCAATGAACATAGAGGTGCCTATACTCTTGAATTAGTGTATTAGTTGTGATTAAGTGGTATGTCCTGGTTATATTTTCCATTCCCATGATCATAAATACGGAGCAAACTTTCACATGTTTATAAGCTATTTTGATGCCTTTTTGATATTATTTCTCCAATATTGTGAGCTCATCTGCATGTCTTAAATTTAAGAAACTTTAACACTAGTTTCCTTACTTGTCTGAGCTGTAATCTTTTCATATCTAGCCTGTTGTCAGCTGTATAAGACTAATTTTTGCCAAAATCTCCTCTGTGGGAAAGACAACAAAGTCTTAGTTAATAACTGTTGGTTATGTTTTATATTTAACATCACCCATTTACTGTTTTATATTTTCTATGTAAACCAAAGAGTTACTATTTTTATTTTTTTCTGTATTTTCCACACTATTACCATGTGTTTCATTAAATATTAAACTATTATAAACTATTCATAATTTTTTGCTTAAAAAATGTGCTTCTGGCCCTGATGGCCAGGCTCAGTGACTGAGAATCGATTTGTGAACCAGGAGGTCATGGTTCAATTCCTGGTCAGGGCACATGGCTGGGTTGTGTGGCATTCAGGAGGCAGGTGATCAGTGATTCTCTCTCATCACTGATGTATTTATCTATCTCTCCTTCCTCTTTGAAATCAATAACTATATCCTATCTAATAAAAGAGAAAAATGGTAATTAGTGTACGACCGCTACCCTTCCCATTGGCTAATCAGAGCGATATACAAATTAACTGCCAGTCAAGATGGCGGTTAACTGCCAACAAAGATGTTGGCAATTTGCACACTGCAGGCAGGATGGGACAGCGCTATTCTGCCTGCCCCACCGCCACCCTGGCCTGCTTTCTGTGACCCTGATGGTGTGCGACCCCTGTGCAACCCGACCCAGGGCTGGCAGGCATGATCCCAGCGATATGCCACTGGCCAGGCCCCCAACCGGCTCCCCCTCGGGAGATCCCCTGGCAATGGTGGGAACTGCTGCCCTCAGCCAGCTGTCATGCCCCCAACAGGCCCTCCCGCCAGGGATGAACAACCAGAGATCCCACAGCAGGAAAGGGCGGCCTGCAGCCAGCCCCTGTGTGAACCTGCCCATGAGATCTCTGCAGCTAACAGGGAGCAGGATAGGACGGCCTGCAGCCAGCCCCTGTGTGCGCCTGCCCGTGGGATCTCCACGGAGATCATGGAGCAGGAAAGGGCGTCCTCTAGCCAGCCCCCATATGTGCCAGCCCCTGGGTCGCTGCAGGGATCACAGAGCAGGAAAGGGTGGCCTGCAGCCAGCCCCCCTGTGCGCCTGTCCCTGGGTAGCCCTGGGGATCCCACGGCAGGAAAGGGCGCCCCACCCTGGCCACAGCTCAAGGGAGAGTACAACATGCAGTGGAGGCCAGGAGCCTGAGAGATCAACAGACAGGGGCACCTGCTGGAAACCTCCAGGGTGTGGCTGGGGATAGGCCCCCAGCCGACACACACACACACACACAGCACCTGCTCTGAGCTTCCAATGTGGTTGGGAGCAGACCACCAGTGAACACACACACAGGGCAACTGCTCGGAGCCTATGTGGCGGGGCGGGGCAGGCCCCCAGCAGACACACACACACACACACACACACACACACACACACACGGAGACAACTGCACTGAGCCTCTGCTAACAGACTGTGGCCATCAGTAGTACATCCACTGAGGGCTCCCGGACTGAGGGGCAGGCTTGACTGAGGGAACCCCATCCCCCAGTGCACGAATTTCATGCACCGGGCCTCTAGTATATATATATATATTTAAAATGTGCTTCTCTCAAGTGTTGCAGTCTGCTAAGCCTTTCTCTGAATTGAAGTCACTATTTTCACTTTTCAGTTACAGAAGGTTTGCAGAATTTTTAAAAAAACTGCATTGTTTAAACTATTAGGGTGGGGAAGAAATAAAAGGACACATATGTAATACCCTTCATAATACTTTAAGCAATAAAAAAAGAACCTAATCATTCTTATAATTTGTGCAAAAAACCTAAATAGCTTCAAGATTAGAAATGGCTGTGGTGTGAAATAAATGCTTTCCTTTGAGAACTGTTGGTTGAGATATTTGTAAATAAGCAAATAATAATATGAAGATTTTAATATGACAAAGATTCAACATTTATCAACTTCTGAATAATTTATAATTAAAAGTATTTATAATTTATTGAGACCATTAATTTTTTTTCATGCCATGATAAATGTTTAGGAAGGGCAGTCTTATTCTGAAGTTATTCACTAAAACATAGAAAACACAATGTAGACACAGAAACTTGGGAAAACAAGAGGGCTCTGAATTAAAAGCAGTACATACATTTGTAAAATTATACTCATGCTCATAATATATAATTTATTATCATTACTCTAATTCTCAAAAATATACCAGGTTATATCAGAGAATTGTTTATCCTGTATAATCTCTACCCTGTATCCTAGGAGATTATCCAAATAGTTTATACAATTTTACTTCCTTTTCCACTTAGTTGTTTCCTCTACAAAATACTTTGATTATTTTTAATATAAAGTTTCTGTATTTTATAAAATATCTAATAAAGTTTTTTCTAATTGGAAAAATGTCTAGAAAGCCAGAAGATACGTGTATTTGTATTTATTGTGCAGATGCTGGTTCAAAAGCACAAAGGAACTAAAATTTGCTTAGATATTTTTAAAGATGAACAAATAGCATTCCTTGTCTATGTAGCTACGATTTTATTGCTGTAGTATCATGTCCTATTCTTTACTATTTCATTTTATTAGTGACCATATAAGAAGGTTATTATGGTAAACAAATTTACTGAAAAATATGTAATGAGCTTTGTAAATTATCTGGGAAATCTTTTTCTCAATATATACTACAATATATAGGCTTATTGGAGTGGAGTTTCTTATGAGACCCCTTTACCTGTCAAATCTACCACCTAATTCCTAGTGTTTTCTCTTTCTCAAGGATGAGAAAAACTAGATTTATTGTCTAGATTCCAGGATGTTGGGTAGAAATACTGGGCTTTAAAAGTCCAGGTAGCCCTGACTGGTTTGGCTCAGTGGATGGAGCATCGGCCTGCGTTCTGAAAGGTCCCAGGATCGATTCCAGTCAGGGGCATGTACCTTGGTTGCGGGCACATCCCCAGTGGGGGGTGTGTAGGAGGCAGCTGATCAATGTTTCTCTCTCATCGATGTTTCTAACTCTCTATTCCTCTCCCTTCCTCTCTGTAAAAAATCAATAAAATATATTTCTTAAAAAAAAGTCCAGATATTTTATGGTGGTTTATGTTATGCTTCCTTCTTCTGCTCTGGTGAAATAGCAAGTAGCTTGTTGTATGGAGTTCTGAAAGTCCCACTAAGAGATCTGTAGTATAGTACCTCAGGCTGTGAGGTAAATACATCCTTCTTTTGCAATTAAATATAATTCTTTGAGAAAAACTTTTGTTTTGCTATTGGACATTGGTAGAAACTAATTATTAACAATGGGATACTAAAGAACCAAGATCCCTGATTTGGTTTTTATTAACTGGATCTTTTATAACCCACAAAATCATAATTTTCAGTGAAAATAGCAGTGCTCATTCTTAAAGAAGTTGAATATTTGATATGAGATCTTAATCATTATGAAACTCAAGTAAATTGCATGAGCAAGTTTTTCATATTTCTACAGTAACCATTTATATTGCATTGTCATTTCTCCCTCAATTAATTCTTACATATTATGGGATTGTTATGATCAGTTAGCAAAGGGAAAAAATAGCATATTAGCTTCCATTTGCTTAGTGGTATAAAACAACTCAAATTTGTTATCTTACAGATCTGGAGTTCAAAAGTCCCAAATGGTTATAACTGGCCTAGAAATCAAGGTGTTCAGCAGGGCTGCATTCCTTCTGGAGGAACTGGCAAGAATGTGTTATTTTGCCTTTTCCTGGTGCTGGAGATCTCCTAAATTCCTTCACTCACAACCCCTTGCTCCATCTTCAAAGCCAGAAGAACAGCATAGTGTCTTCAAACTCTCTGCCCTTCCTGCCTCACTTTTTCTCTTAAAAGGACTGTTATTATTACATTGAGCCAATCTTAGATAATTTATTCAACTCAAGGTCAGCTCATTAGGAAACACAATTCTATCTTCCACTTAAGCCTCCCTTGCCATGTAACATAATAAAATATTCCAAGGTCCCAGATATTAGCATGTGGATTTCTTTGATGGCTTATTTTGCCTGACAGAGATGGATTTGTCCAATCTTCTGGTACCAGTCAGAAATAGATTATCAAAATAATATAGTCACTTACAGATATTGTCCTTAAGTATAATGCTAAAGAATATCCTCCCAGTAAAAATTTAAAGCAATAAATTTTGTTGTCAATTAGTATGAATATATAAAGGGTCAGATAGATGTATAGTATATATATGTGGACAGTGGCTAAAAATTATGTCATATGGTCATGGATTTAAATATTACAAGATTAAAGGATTAGTAATAAATTAATCAGAGGAAGAGATACATAGATGAATCTTTCAAAATTGGCAGAGAATATAATTTATGTGTCTAAATTAAATAATGAATTATTATATCTATGCAAAATGTGTCATCAATAATTATGCAATTTCATTTTTACAGACAAAATACATGAAATAATAGCACACAATGCATCAGGCAGTGAAAAACGGTCATTCTGGAGAGACAGAAAACCTAAAGTTCTACTACTGCTCCATCCTACAACATAGAGAAAATATCATGGCTAACACACAGGTAGAGCTTCCTGAAGTTCCGAAGTTGTGGAGACAGAGTTGGGAGTCCAAGACATCCAAGAAACAAAGAACTTGTAAGGCATAACAAAAATAAGAGAGTTGCCCAAAGTGTTGCCTAGAGATCTGAGAGAGTCCCACTTAAATATTCAGTTGAGTACTAATAAAGGAATACATGTGACAAATAATCAAGGCTAGGGAAAATATTAAACCCTGGGAAGACTAGAGGAAACAGTGCCTGGTCCAATATAATCAACCTGATAACAGTTACAAGAACAGTTTCCCCACTGCAAAATAGAATTATTTCAGCATTGCTAGTCTCCACTGTACATAGGATGGGCATTTAGCAGTGCACTAAACCAATCAACCTTGTTGAGGAGTACTGTAATCCATGTTGTTGAGTTCATGAATAAGTCTCCCCTCTCTGTTGCCATGGTCACTTCCCATGAAAAATGCCTGTATCTAATAGCCAGGAGGAAAACCTCATAAACCAGTGGACATTGATTAAAATACTAGAATTGTCTTGTCTAAATAGAGGGAAAGGAATAATTTAACCACAGAACCCTAGAATAAATCTAGCTTTGATCCCACCAACAAAGTTTAAAGGCTAGACCAAAAGGATCAACATGTTTCCAGGTACCTGATTATTTCTTTAAGGAAAAATATCTGGTAGAACAGGATGAAAATTTTAAAGACTTAAAACGAATGAAATAAAATCTCAACTATTTTTTCACATGTGGTATTGCTATCATCACAGCTTTAAAAATAATAATCAATTGCCTTCACATCTAAACTTTTAATATACCCACTAGAATGATATAATAGGAAAAGTTCATTTACAATAATGTCTAAATCTAAGACTGACAAGAAAAATATATTCTTTCAGTAGATTATGTTAAGACAGTCCCAAAAGTAGATTTAACAAGTGGAAAATACTATATGCTAATGACTACAGTATCATAAAAATATCAGTTCTCTAAATTGTAAGATAAAAATATAAGGCAATCCAATTTGAATACCAAAAATAATATTTTTGTTTTAATTTTTTTCTATAAAAGATAAATTGATTCTAAAGTACACATGAAAAAGTAACAGGAAGAAGAGCTGAGAGTCCCATGGGAGGCGAGGGGACAACAGCAGTAGAAGGAATATAATCCTATGAAGCATTAAAGTCTACTACAGGGCTTTTATATTCAAGACCGTCTTATGGCATTTAAAGAGATATAGAGATCAAGATAGCAAGCTACAAAGGACTAAGAAAAACCTAGAATTAGACCTAAATGCGTATAAATTTAGTCTATGATAAAAATGTTAAACCAATGGTGGGGACTTGAGCAATTACTAAGTAAATGATGAACATTTAAGTAAATGAGATTAGAGAAACTGAAAAAAATACTCTATGGACAATAAAAAATAAAATTGGATCAATACCCCAGACCATCACTTGCTTTAAAAGGCAAATATTTTTTCAATTATAAAGAATTTAAAAAATTAAAAAAATAAAAGGAATTTAAAAAATGGTAGACCAAAAAGAATATAGATAATTTGACTTTTAACCTAGGAACACAGGAAACAAACTATGAATATAAATCCAGGAACAATAAATGAAAGATTCATAAATTCCACTTTGTGAAATCAAAACACTCTCTTTGGAAACATAAAATCATAATCATAGTGAACAAGACAAACATCAAGTTCCAAAATGGTGGAGGAGTAAGTGGAAGCTACACTGACACTTTCCCAGGACAAAACTGGAATTACAACTAAAATATAGAAAAAATTATAGTGAGTAATCAACTGAAGACTAGCTGGAGAGAACCTGTAAACCAAGCATGGAAAGTGGAGACCTCATAGAGCCTGGTAGGACAGAGGTGCAGAAGAGCTTGCTGGGATCCATAGGCAGCAGCTGAAATTGTGGGGGGATTTTTCAGCTGTGGGCTGTTCCCACTGAGAGCAGTGGGGTCTAAACCCAAGCTGGGATGGCCATCCCAGAGGACCTGAATGGAGAAAGGTGCCCAGAAAACATCTGACTGTGAAAAGAAGAAGGGTTATTGTCTGGAGCCATCTCCCACCCCCATTTCTAGTTTGATGTCCAATTATTCAACAGTAATATAAAACTTATCTGAATGACACTTTCAAGTTACATTAGATAACCTAACAATTCCATTTTTTCCTTGGAGACTTTTCAACTGTAGTCGTCCCCCTTAGAGAAATAATCTGTAATAGTTACTTTTTAAGTCTTCTGCTCCAATATACTTATGGAATATATTTTTTCTACTCTTATTAGAAGGTCTACTCAATGGATTTTGGGTCTTCCTCTCCCTTTGGTCTACTCCCTTGTTTTAGTGGAGTAAAACCTCCTGGAATTTTCTGAGAAAGAGTGTATTGGAGGCTTCGAATGTCTGAAAATGAATGTCCTTATTATTTAACTTTGATTTATAGGTTGGCTGGTACAAAATTTTAGAATGAAGCATAAAAAGCCAATTGGAATCGCTGTGACTATTAGCAGGATTTGTTGAGTGGTGGTCCTCACTGTGGGGTAAGTGAGAAATTGATTATTTCAATTTAAAGACCATTTGAAATTCACATTTGTAGAAATTTTCTTTTGTGCTATTTAAATTCTTTAGAAAAAAATGAGAAGAGTATTTAAATCTCCAGTGAAGGAAAACATGTAGGTATCAGAATATTTTTTAAGTAGTTGGAAGAGAACTAATAGCAACCACTCTTTATAGATTGTTTTAATCCATTTTCATAATATATCCCCTCCCCATTTCAAACTGCTTTTTGTTTCCCTGATTTGGAAGCCAGCTAAAATCTTCCCCAGAAGTCATTCTTAAACTTTAGCATGTGTCACAATCAGCAGGAGGGCTTGTTAAAACACTTTGCTTGTACACATTTTCAGAGTTTGTGATTCCTTGGGGGTGGGGTTGCCTGAAATTGGCTAACAACTTGCCTGGTGATGTTGCTGGTCCAAAAACCAACCACTGTGATACAAAAGGCTTGGAAATATTACATATTCTTTCATTGCAATATTTATAATCTATCTTTGTACATAATTCTCATTATAATTAAATAAAATAGCAAAATTTGTCAATCTCAGGTAATCCCAATTAGAGGGATTACATGTAATCATTATCTATATTTTTAGGGCTCTTCAGAAGAAATTTGACCAATTGTCTCTCAGTGTACCCCGATTAGGAGTAACTTTATCATGGAAAAGGGGCTTTAGCAGCGTGATTACAACTATGAGCTCTAGAACCAGGGATCTAGGATTCCTTGTTTGTGGGCTTAAGGTAAGTAAGCCCCATTTCCTTAAGTTTTATCATCTCCTCTGGAAATATCAATAGCTCTCATTTTTTATCTTATTGTTAAAATTTCATCAGATAATAGATGAAAACCATTTATTGAGAGCTTGGACCACAGTGAGCTCTGAGGGTATTGTGTGTGTACCAAGAGCCTTATCATCTCCAATGAACTGCTGCTATGACTAACAAAAGGACCTGGGATTCAGGGGCTGACTCAGCTCTAATGCAACCTTCAGCAAGTGTAATATCTGCATTTGAGCAAATATGAATATCACCATCCTTCTGGCTTCTGGGACACAAGAAATAACATCCTTTGTCTCTGTCTCAGAGAACTTGTGTCTTCTGCCAGCAGTAATGAATGTGTGGCAGCTAAATATTTAGCCTGTAAGTAGAGTAAAACCCAAAATGTCCCCATGTTTTTAACAGTTTCTTTTTTTGTAATACTCACTTGATGATATTCTTTCCATTGATTTTGATTTATTTTATTTTTAGAGAGAGAGTGAAATGGGAGAAAGAGAGAAGCATCAATCTGAGAGAGGCACATTGATTTGCTGTCTCAGGCATACATGCTTCCTGGGGCCCTGGATTGAGCCTGAAACCAAGGTACATGCCCTAGCCCAGAACCTGACCCTTTGTTCCAAGGGCCAATTCTCCAACCACTGAGAAAAACCTGCCAGGACTTAATTGTTTCTCTGAATGCTGGTGAAAAGCGTCATATTATCCTTTAGTTGTACCATTAAGTTAAATAGACTTAAAAAAATAAATCTCTACATATGCCCTGGTGAATGGTTGAATGTCATCCCCTGTAGCCAAAATGTGCTTGTTTGATTCACCCCCAAGGCAAGTGACTAGGTTGTAAGCTAGTTTCCCAATGGGGGCGTGCAGGAGGCAGCCAATGGATTTTTCTCTCTCAAATAAATGTCTCTCTCTCTCTCTCTCTCTCTCTCTCTCTCTCTCTCTCTTAAATCAATAAAACATATTTAAACCTCTATCATATGAAATTACAAACCGCAGGTTACTTTTTATATGTACATATATATGAATTTTTACATCCCTTGAATCCTAGGTAAGAGTCTATAAATATTCACCATTTTTAATTTTTTAAGGAAATTTTTTGTACTTCTGTGACTAAAATATGGGATATTTGTAAATATGGTTTTCAGGTTAATATCCTGAAAATGGAGGTTACCAAAGCAATTCAATCTGATTTCTTTTAAACTTAAATATCTGTAAAACTAAAGTTCTTACTATTTCACAAATGTCTTCCTTTGCAGAGGAATGAACCCATTGTAGACTAATTTGTTTTGAATAATGTATGTAGTTTAAAATCAGTGCTGCTTTATTTGTGGCTAATTTTCTTGTTGTTAGTATATTTTTCTCATTGGTATTTAGGAATACATTATTCTGATAATTTTTAAAATGCTAAATTTCTGTGTCTCAAATGAAGCTGGTTTCAATATGGTGGGTTTTATGTTCAGTCTCAGGAGGGTAACATTAAAGTAGTTATGTTTAATGTTTGACAAACTATTTTAAGAAGTTAATCTTTCACTATCGGGGAGGGAAATTAATATCTCTTTTATTCCATTACTTCTTATTTTGAAAAGCTTACATTTATCTCAAATATTTGTTATTTCTCTACTAGCGTCATTTGGGGTTCAGAATTTGACCCAAACCTAGATGTCAAATGGTTAAATTGTCTTCACATTGTATTTTACAAATAAACAAAGCTCTTAGCATGTCTGCTGTAAATCAAATATTCCATGATTTCCCCACATTTCACAGTAAATCTTGAGACTCAAGTCAAAAGCATAGTTTTTATTCCTTCTTTATTATACTTGACCCCTATTTTGAAAATTATCTTAATTTTATTGATTATTTTTTATAGAGAAATACTCAGTCCTAAATCTTAGTGTATTAAAAATTAATGGAGCTGAGGACAATAGCATTGATTAGCCACAAAAGTGTACATAAGATACTGACCACCAAAGTGATTTTTTCTTGTGTAAATTCTTGACTTTAGATTCATTCTCAGCCAGGGGTGCGAAACCACAAATACAGATGGATTTGTATCTGAGGTTGAAAACTTCCTCTTTTTGATGCTTCAAAATTCATAGTTGAAAGTATTGAGGTAAAGCTCCATGCTGGTCAAAAATAGTAGAAACTAATGCAGTAGCATTAGGGATCCAGAAATATTGACACCATTATTATGAGCATTTGTGAACACAAAATTGACTTTATGCATTAGTCTAATAGTGTGTTGGTGTGATTTCAAGCACTGGAAAATACTGCCCATGGTTAAGTGGGGTAAGAGTTCTTTACCCCCAAAGGCAGGGCCTACTGAAGGTAAAGAAGACTGAAGAAGGCTAAGTAATAGCCTGGTTCTAATGGAACTGCTACGGTTTGGAAGTAAATACATATTGCTCTGAATGGAGGAGGCATATTCTGTGGTGGGTGGGATGTAGAATGGAGCAACTATATAGAGTTCAAGCCCTGTACAGAGCCCAGCTGTTTCCAGAAGATATAGCCTGGGGCCTAACAGAGGCCTGGTGAATGAGACCTTTGGACTTGACAAGAAAAGGATTCTTGACAAGAGCCAGAGGCTTCCTTTTTCCCAAGCTTCTGGGGAAATGATAAGGAAAAGAGTAGGAAAAGGGACAATGGCTTGTTGTCAAAATATATGAGATTATTCCTAATAGTGGGGGATATTTGATAAATTTTAGAATTGTAAGGAATTATGAGATATTTTCAAATCCTCACATATAGACCAATATAAACTCACTTATAATTACGTTTGTACATTAGTTAAATAATACTGCCCATAGGATATAAATAGCAATACTATTTCTGTGAGACAAGCATGATTCTAAGCCTAGTTTTCTCCGGTATTGCTTAGCCTCACCATTGGAGACATTTATTCATGTGATTACCCTATAAAAGAATTGCATTTGCTTCATTCAATTCGCCTATCCTCTAATTTTGATATGGAGTAAACGATTAAAAGAAATTCAAGTTCATGGCAGAGTTTCCATTGGATAAAAGGGACCACTCTGGTCCATGGGTGTGGAAGTCCTGCAGTCCTATGAATACTAGCTGGTGCCTGGAATGCACTGATGTCATGCACAGGTCATGGAACACTGCTGAAACCATAGCGATGATTGGCATCGTAACTGTCCTGGTGGTGCCATAAGCACTGGTCAGAATAGTGATTGGTGAGGGAGAAGGTCTCTCAAGTGGCTTGTTATTAACTTTAATTTATTTATATTAATTTTACTTGTTATAATTTAATTCTTTATCATCATCAACTGACATTCTGAGAGTAGAGCTTGGGTGAAAGGTGCCTGATTTGAGCGACTCTTTACAGAGTTGAACCATGAAGCATAAAGAAAAAAGGAAACATCTGGAAAGTGAGTATTTCCTCAAAACTGCAAGGATTTCAAGAGGTATGTGTTAAGCACATCCTTGGGGCATAGGATAACCAGGTACTGTTTTCTAAATTGAGAGAATTCCTTGTTGTAATGAGGAAGAGAGGGAGAGAGATAAAGAGAGAGAGAGAGATAGGTGGGGAGAGAGTGACAGAGGGATAGGAAGGAAGGGGAAGGAGGAGAGATGAAGGGAGGGATGGAGAATGGGAGCAAAAGGGAGACACAGAGAAAGAGAGAGGAGGGGGAGGGTAGAGGAGAAGAAAGGTAAGGGAGAAGAAGGAGGGGAGGGGAGCGAAGGGGAAAGAACTTTGAACACTTGAAACTGGTTGTGTAGAGATTAGGGTATAATGTCAGAAAGAATATATTTACCCAGGGGTAAAGATGAATAGTTTTGTTAGGCTATGAAGATGTAAATATCGGGCTCCTATGTGAAATATAAGAAAAAATCGGACACACACAGACACACTCACACACAAAATCATTGAACAATGATGGTTTAATTAAGGAGATATTTTGGCTCTTTATGGAAAAATGAAAAACTGAAATAGTTTGGTTACTATGGAGATTGAAAGTAAACAAGCAACCATTATGAGGAAGAACCTTGCTCAGTGGTGGGAGGAAGACAGAATGGAGCCAACCTCAAAGTTCAAATGGTAGCTCACATTCCTAAAGAGGACTGATATTTCAAGTTGTTTGGGATTTCTGCATCCTCCAATGAACCTTTTGAAAGGGCTGTATTCATTTTACTTTCAAAAACAATAGTGCATGTTATAGATGTCATCAACGTAAACCATGAGACATGGAACAATACAATCAAACCTATTCACATATACACTCATAAAGAATATTACACACGTAGAGAACATAAATAATCCAGGGAAAAATAGATATTAACCTGACATAATTGCCAACTAATTATGTACCAGTACAATATTTTTTTTGTCTCTCAAAAACACGTATGTCTAATTCATTAGAGTAGATTAGCCTTCAGTGACTAATAAACCAATGGATCTACTTGCTTATATGATAAATTAGCATATACAGTTTATACGGGCCACTAGGAAAAGTCGCTTCCATGAGATAATCCTGGGCCTGAGCTGATATAATCTTTGTTATCATTAACATGCAGCTTTCAAATTGAACCCCAGAATATCAACATACCAGTCAATTAGGAAAAAGAAGAGCATGGTGGAAGGGGCATATGTTTCAGGCATACTTCTAAGTATATGATAATCCATACACATCGCCAGGAATATCGCATACAAGATACTCAATCCACTGACATCCACCAAACACAGTTTTAATAAGTATGTACTTAGAGATTAGAGTAAATGGGATTTTAAATGGGAAAGCCATCTTAATTTTTATGAAAACAATTATCATGTGTGGTAATAATGCCTGACTTGTAATGTCCACTCAACATGTAGTTTTTCAATTGACACAGACCCCCCAAAATGCCTCATTTCAATGTTCTTTTTTATTCCATTGTCCAGGACCCTACAGCATTGGACAGGCTGTGCCTCAGTCATTTGTGGAGGCCCCAGGCTGTACTCAGGCAGCAGGAGAAAATACATCCTCCTCTGATTATTACACCTGTCTATCTTCACCATATAAGCTTCCCCATCATGATGAGGATGGTAAGGAAGGGGAAGGAGGAGAGATGAAGGCAGGGATGGAGAGTGGGAGAAAGAGAGAGACACAGAGAAAGAGGGAGGAGGGGGAGAGTAGAGGAGAAGAAAGGTAAGGGAGAAGAAGGAGGGGAGGGAAGGGGAACGAACATTGAACACTTGAAATTGGTTGTGTAGAGATTAGAGTATAATGTCAGAAAGAATTTAGTTACCCAGAGGAAATGATGAATTGCTTTGTTAGGCTATGAAGATGTAAATATGGGGCTCCTATGTGAAATATAGGAAAAAACTGAGACACACACACACACACACACACACACACACACACACACAACACCTTTGAACAATGATGGTTTAATTAAGGAGGTATTTTGGCTCTTTATGGAAAAATGAAAAACTGAAATAGTTTGGTTACTATGGAGACTGAAAGTAAACAAGCAACCACTATGAGGAAGAACCCTTGCTCAGTGGTGGGAGGAAAAAAGAATGGAGCCAACCCCAAAGTTCAAATGGTAGCTCACATTCCTAAAGAGGACTGATATTTCTAAGTTGCTTAGGATTTCTGCATCCTCCAATGAACCTTTGGAAGAGGCTGTATTCATTTCACTTTCAAAAAACAATAGTGCATATTATAGATGTTATCAACGTAAACTATGAGACATGGAAAAATACAATCAAACCTATTCACATATACACTCATAAAGAATATTACACACATAGAGAACATAAATAATCCACGGAAAATAGATATTAACCTGACATAATTGCCCAATAATTATGTACCAGGTCCAGTATTTTTTTTGCCTCTCACAAACACGTATCTCTATTTCATTAGATTAGTCTTCATTGACTAATAAACAAATGGATCTACTTGGTTATATGACAAATTAGCATATACAGTTTATACAGGCCACTAGGGCAAGTCTCTTCCATGAGATAATTCATGGGCCTGAGCTGATATAATCTTTGTTATCATTAACATGCAGGTTTCAAATAGAACCCCAGGATATCAACATACCAGTTAATTAGGAAAAAGAAGAGCATGGTGGAAGGGGCATATGTTTCAGGCATACTTCTAAGTATATGATAATCCATACACATCACCAGAAATATCACATACAAGATACTCAATCCACTGACATCCACCAAACACAGTTTTAATAAGTATGTACTTAGAGATTAGAGTAAATGGGATTTTAAATGGGAAAGCCATGTTAATTTTTATGAAAACAATTATCATGTGTGGTAATAATGCCTGACTTTTAATGTCCACTCAACATGTAGTTTTCAATTGACACAGACCCACCAAAATGCCTCATTTCAATGCTCTTTTTTATCCCATTGTCCAGGACCCTACAACATTGGACAGGCTGTGCCTCAGTCATTTGTGGAGGCCCCAGGCTGTACTCAGGCAGCAGGAGAAAATACATCCTCCTCTGATTATTACACCTGTTTGACTTCACCATATAAGCTTCCCCATCATGATCAGGATGGTAAGGAATATACAAAGGCGGGATCTGAGCTTGGTCAGGAGATGAAGCTGAGCTGCTCAGCCCAGTCTCTACTAATTGCACTATCCCAGAAAGAACAGGAAAAAAATTCAGGGCAAACAGAGTACTACTAAGGCTTCTGCAGAGGGACAAGTAGGCAGTGTGCCTTCAAGGACAGGGCAAGGTCGCTGAGCACACATTTCCACCATAACAGCACTGGGACAGCTGTGGCTGAGGTAGTGAACAGTACTGATAGGTGTTTGCAAGTTTACTCAGAACCTGCTCCTCAGGTGAGCACAAACTTATATCCTCCTCACACACTCACACATCTGTACTCCTTCTTAAAAGATAAGTCCCCATTTCTCCTTTTAACTTTTTTTCTTCATACACAGGCCTTCATTCCACACCTGTCTTCCCATTTTCTAGTAGCATTACCTAGGTACACTCTTACCTTCATTCCTTCACAGTTGCCCAAATACACACTAAATCAATAAATATTTTACATGCAATCACACAGATACTCTTTTTTAAATCCCTCATTCTAGGCCAAACACTTGACAATTCATATGCCTTAAAAGAAATGAACTTTGATCTGTTATCTTTATAATCCAGAAGCTGCTTCAGCCACCAAAACTTTTACCATATCCTTTTACCAATATCAAAGACACTCTAGGATATATCCCAGAACATCCACACAATTCCACACAAACATACATACAATGCTATATCTTCATAATTATACCACGTAAATACCTCAAATAAAGTGTACCACGCACATAGTTACACCATATAAATACCTCAGGTGAGGCATACCACACACAGGATTCTGAAATATCACACACAGATGTACTCTCACGCTACATGCTTCCACAGCCCTCAAACACATTCTAGTTTTATTATGTTTGAAACTTCCTTTCCTAGGATTCCATCAATTACAACAAAATGTGTCCTATCTTGGAGCCCTTAATATGCCTGTGTCCCGGTCAGCACGGAAACGGAAGATCATGGAGGGGCACACTGAAGGTTTGTATGGTGATGCCTGTTAGTGGCACATGTAATTTCCATTATGTTTTCATTGTATAAGTGTAATCTCCTGGTGAGAACTACCTTCAAGGGAAATTGATAAATATAACATAATTGTATGTCCAGGTAGAAAGGAGACAGCAGTCTGTGTTCCATTTAAAAATAACCTTTTTTTGTGCAAAGCCAGTCACCCATGACACATGTTGACACAATGCATATTTCTGTGCATTTAATATTTTCATGGGAACCATTTTGCACTTTCCATGAAGAGAGGGTTGTGTGTGTTCACTGAACATGTCACATAGCAGACTCTTATTGTTTGTTTAATGGACAGATAAATACACAGATAACAAACATGGACCACATCTGTATTATTTTTATTTAATTTATCTGCAAAGTTGAGTTTAAAAGAAGATAGTTTGCAGCACAGACATAAGGCAGTGGCCCTAACTAAAGGCCGGAGAGCATGGAAGGCCTCTTCTTTGGACAATTTATCCTCAATATCTTATAAAGACAGGCTAAATGGGGCTATTAAGAAGGGACTATTGAGTAGTACACATGAGGGTGGGGATGTAGTCAGAACCAAGAGGTGAGCTGAATGGTTCTGCCCACTAGTCAACACAGGGCAGCTCAGTACAAAAACTCAAACACTTCTGCATCATCTTCAATGTGATCAGCAGTGGAAGTAATGCATTCCACGGGGAAACACTGCAAAGGACTAGAGCGTGTGCAAGGAGACCAGTGGAGAACAGCGTTTGAGGAAATAATAGGAGGGAACCAAAAGGGATGAGAGTTTTATCAGAGAAAAGTGGAAGATTATGTTTCTATGCATCAGACAAGCCATGTTATGTTACAGTGAACGTGTGAAGCACTGATAACCTAAAACAGACACAAGTGGCAGGATCCTCAGGAACTGCACTTAAGGTAGAGTACAGAGATACCCAGTTGCAGATCACATCACATCCATATATTTC
>NW_005871115.1:82013-100421 GCF_000147115.1 Myotis lucifugus
TTTACATTCAAATGCAATCTCATATTACTGCACACCTTACTTACACACACTTCTCCTCACTCTCTTTTCAAAGGCCCAGGTATTCTTTCTCTTATACATCTTGATTTTCACATCATCACATCCTTTAATTATTTCCTCGCATTTTGCAAATACACTAATTCCACCAATCTCACAGAGAATATTCTCAGTAATAACATACCATACCTAAACTGAATGACATATTCAACACACAGAAAAATCTGTTATGAGAGTAAAAGCAATCTACATGCATAAACATGTGTTGAACTAACACACAGACACATAGTACACATAGTATCCTCATTCACACAAAACTCATCCCATATTCAGATTTTCAAGCAACAAATCAAGCACACATTATTCAATCTTAACCCAGTTTTAACCAACAAATTATGAACTTAAATACCAAGCATGTTACACTCACTATATCATATGCCAAAATTTGAAATAATATATTTACCAGACACATTCATAAGACATGATGATAATTTTAAACAGTTAAATAATGAGCAGTGAGCTTTGATAACAATGAAAAAGGAAGAGTGACATAACAATTAGCAGTTAATTTCTTAACGATAAAAATTTATCTTTTTGAATTTCTATTGATAACTCAATAAGAATAGATGCATATGCATGCAGATTGTTTCTAAAAACTCATACCATATATCCCCTATTGGTACAATTTTTGATGAGAAAATAGAGTTGATATCCATGTTGTAGTCCCTGCATTCAAGTGTGGTTCTAAGTTTTTGACAATCCATATAGATCACTAAAAAAAATCACATACAAGACACCCTATCCCACTGACATCCACCAAACTCACCATTTAATGTGTGTACTTATAGTTTGGAATAAATGGAATTTTAAATGGAAAAGTGTCCTTAATTTCTGTGAGAGTAATGTCATGTGAAGAGATAATGCCTGACATATAATGTCCACCTGACATGTAGTTTTTGAATTGACACAGACCCCCCAAAATGCGTCATCTCAATGTTCTTTTTTTTATTCCATTCCCAGGATACGGCAACACTCAACAGGATACTCCTTGGCCTGAGTCCCGTGTGGAGGCCCCAGGCTGTAGTCAGGCAGTAGGGGAAAATGCATCCTCCTGTGAATATTTCACCTGTGCTTCCTCACCATCGAAGCTTCCCCGTCTTAATGACGAGGGTAAGGAATAAACAAAGGTGGGACTTGGGTTTGGTCAAGAGATGCAGCTCAGCTGCTCTGCCTACTCTCTACTTAGTTCACTTTCCCCTCAAAACCAGGAAAGGGCTCAGGGAAGAAGACTAGTACTATGGCTTCTGCAGAGGGTCCCACAGGGAGTTTGCCTTCCAGGACAGGGCACGGTTTCTCAGCACAAATTTCCAATATAGCAGCAGTGGGACCGCTGTGGTTGGGGTAGTGGGCAGTGCTGACATGTCTATGGGAGTTAACTCAGAACCTTCCCCTCAATGACCACAAACTCAGATCCTCACACACTCATACATCTGAACTCCTTCATATATGCTATTGCCCCATTTCTCCTTCTTTTCACTTGTTCTCTCAAATACACAAGCCTTTATTCCCTGTCTCTAATAGCATTACCTAAATACACCCTTACCTTCATTCCTTCACACAATCACTTTCAGACTCACCCATTTACACTCTAATTCCATAAAGAATTCACATCCCCATCACGGAGATAACCTGTTTAGGTCACACTCTAAAAGATGTTCTTGTCCTGAAGGAAATTAATTTTCTTTTGCTGTGTCTTTAACCACATGGCGCGTCAGCAACCAGCCCTTCAGACCCTCATGAGCTGAACATTCTGAGAGCTCATACACACCTCCTCTAACATTTTCAGCCTCACAATCTCATAGTAATAACTATGCACTCTTGCACTGCTCACTTGTGCTATCATAACACATAACAAACATGCACACAATCCTTAGCCATTGCCTTTTAGCAACATCAAAAAACACTTCTTGCCCTAACTGGTTTGGCGCAGTGGATAGAGCATCGGCCCTCAGACTGAAAAGTCCCAGGTTTGATTCTGGTCAAGGGCATTTACCTTGGTTTCGGTCACATCCCCAGTTGTGGGTGTGCAGGAGACAGCTGATCAATGTTTCTCTCTCATGGATGTTTCTAACTCTCTATCCCTTCCCCTTCCTCTCTGTGAAAAATCAATAAAATATATTGTAAAAAAACACTTCTCAGATATGTCCCAGAATATACGTACAACTCCACAAGTACATACATATAATCCTACATCCTCATTCCCACATAATTATACCATGTAAATACCTCAGATAAAGCACACTACACACAGAATTCTGAAATATCAGATACAGATGTACTTCACCTGCTCACGTAGATCATGGTCATCATAACTCCAACAGCTGTCACACACCCATTCTAATTTTTTTTATATTTGAAATTTTCTTTCCTAGGAATCAAGGAGAGACTTGTCCGCAAGGACTTGGTGCAAACGAAGAGTTCCTCTGATGATTCATATACCTCCATTTCTTCACATTCAGCTAGTAATAAGGATCCGATTATGTCCTTAGTACATGGAACAGATCGAAGGGTCATGAAAATTTACTATATGCATGTACAAATGAAAAGGGGTGTGGCTGTCTTGTGCGAGACAGAGGAAGGATGGGAGCCTCCCTCAAAAAAGACCAAAATAGAAGAAATGACCTATATTAAAGAGGTCCAAAAAAATGTCCCTCTCTCTCACATGCCTGGGAAGAATCTCCCCATTTTCCCTGAGCCCAGCGTAGATAGTCGAGCCCAAGGGGAGAGGGAGAAGGCTGAATGTAGCGCCAGACCTCCACATCTGGTGGTTTATCGCAGGGCCCCATTGTGCAAGGTCCTGCACAGAGGGTTCAGGTGCATGGCTTGCTGCCACGTATTCTCTAACTTGGAGCTCCTTAAGGAGCATGTGGAGAATGGCATCAGGGAGGGCTTCAGCTGCCATGTGTTTCATCGAGCCATGGCTTGTATGAAATCCAAAAGGCTTAAGAGGAAGAACAAGAAACTTATGAAAGCAACATTGAGTTGCCAGGAGTAAAAACATCTTGACATGAAGACAAACTTGAACAACTAAACAGACTGTTTTTCAGCCCCTAAAAGAGAGGAAGTGAAGCAGGTTAGACTCCACCGAGGAGGCTTCATTCCCTTCAACAGACACAGTATCCAACCTTTTTCCATTTCTGGCACCACCATCTCTGGACCACACCACCCATCTGAGCAGACAGCCCCTTTTAATGCTAAGCCTGAGGGACCAGAGGCAGACGACACCATCCTAGAAACTGCCTTACCCTCTCCCTTACTTCTTTTATTATACCCACGCATATACCATCCGTAAACATGCTTGATGCAAGAGTGTAGACACCACGGGATTTAATAGTACAGATTCTAGTACCCCTCCACTGCACTGACTCCCGCATTTCCATGAAATTGGTCTTTTTAAAAAATTTTACAAATTTTTCTAAATCCCTCCTTTAAATGAAGATATACCTCTTTCCAACATCTCCCTATAACATATTCATCTGCACAATTATTTGACTGGAAGACAGATATTAGTGAGAGACAATAAGGTACTGCACAGATGGAACAAAAAGCAACTATAATCCACCCCTTACCTTCTATTGTGGACACACAGCAGCATATAAACTTCTTATACACACATATTCATGGGGAAGGATGGAGCACAAAATGAACAGTTTCAAAATGTTCTGATATGTTTGATATACAGGTGTCCAAAGTGTCCTAGTGAGTATTTAAGCTTAATACCTTTAGAAGGGTAAAAGCTACCAACTTGTGAAGAACAATTTGCATGTTTAATTATTTGCATGTTTTTACACTTATTTAACTTCACTCATTTTCAAAGATCATTTTTAATTTTTGTGTCTCTGCCATCTACAGAGACTCATATACAAACAAAAAAAGAAAATTAAAATAATTATTCAAAATTCACAAAACGATATAGAAGGGAAATTAAAATAGTTCCCTTTTTACATAAACATTTTTATAGTATAAAGCGCTTATCCTCCTGAATTTATTAAAGCTTAAGACTGCACTATGACATTTTGTACAACTGTATATACACACATTATCTTGAAACTGTTCAATTCTCCATCCATCCATCATGAAAATGCATGTATAAGAACTGTATATGCACCTGTTTGTGCACAAGTTCAAAGAAGCTAAGAGAGGGATTATTGTTGCTGTTGGTTTCATCTGACTAGTATTTTTTTCTTCTTCCTTTGAAAAGAGGCTCCATTTTCTGGCCAAATATGTGGGGAAGTCATTACTTGTCTACCTGCCTTTCATCAATGGACCTAGGGGTAAACCTCCATCCATGCTTGACCAATCTGTACTGATACCTTGGAAAATTAGAAGAGACAGAGATTGAGGGGTGATGATGATGGTGGTGCTGAGTTATCCAATGTCTGCAACTCCAATGCCACTCTCGACTTGCTTCAATTCCTCTTTTGAAAGACCTGGCTGTTTTAACTGTGACTTTAAGTCACTAAGCCTTCACAGTAACTCTTCAATAAGTTCTTGTTTTTTTCCCTCAATTAGCCAAAGTCCTTTATTGTTGTTTGTAACCTAATGTTCCTTCATCGATGCAAAGAAGAGCTTCAACATGTTCCTGCTTCCATCTTAATATTTCAAATTACATAGCTGAAAAAGCAACACAGTATATTCCACTGATTTTATGTTGGAACCGCAAAGGCTATACATGTAGTCAGTATGTGTACTTGATTAATTAGGAAATAGGTTAAGTAGATATAGTATCCAATATTTTTATCAACCACCATCTCCTCTAAACCATACCAGCAATATGAACAGACAGAAACTTTTAATACCATCTACCACTTTCCTGAGGGAGAAGAAAGCATATCACACCATCTAAGATATTGCCTTACACACTATCCAACTTTATTATACCCCCCACATATACCATCCAAGAAGACAAGCGTCCTGCATAAGAGTATAAAACCTAGAGTTTTAATAATACCGGTTGTAATTTCTATGAAAGTGGTCTTTGTTAATATAGCATGTATTACAACATAACATGTTTTTGCAAATTAATATTTATCTGTTCCACTGGGAATTTTGTTAAATGGGAAAAGTGAATAAAATTTCTTATATGTTACCAATTCCATCTGGTGCATTTACTACTTATTCTTATTTTCTATATCATGGCTAATAATTTTATTATCTACATATATTAAGTTGTGTTCTCGCCATTTGTCTAAAAAATGCCTGTACTAGTATATATACTTTGAGATTCAAAATCCTCCCTATACTTTTCATCTTCTTCCTCATTCCAGTATAACTACTATTAAGTATACTATAAAATATCTTTTTTAAAAAGTCTTGCACTTTCTACAGTGGCTACCACAGAGTGATTACAGTATCTAAAATTATGTTTTGTGTAATAAGGATCGCTTTTAATTTTCTACAGCTCAAACACTGATTTTCCGCTCAAACATTTTTCCATATTACTGTGCTGTGCCTTTGTTTTAAATTCTTGGTAATGTTTATATTCTATATTTTTTACTTATTCACAGCATAGTATGTTTTGAAGGCTTTCTCTTACAGATAGAAAGACTTGGAAACTGTTTCTTATTTTTTATTCTTAAAATTGAAAATACAAAGAACTCATCAATGCTCAAATGAAATTAATTGTTTTTAAACATATATTTTTATTGATTTCAGAGACTAAGAAGAGGGATAGAGAGATAGAAACATCAATGATGAGAGAGAATCCTGGATCTGAATCCTACTGCACACTCTCTACTAGGGATCTAGTCTGCAACCAGGGCATGTGCCCTGAGCAGGAATCAAACTGTAACCTCCTGATTCATAGGTCTATGGTCAAACACTGAGCCACACATTACAGGCAGAAATGAGTTGTTTTGTTTTCGGGGGTTTTTTTTTGGTATTTTTTATTGAATTTATTGCATTGACATTGGTTAACAAAATGATACAGGTTTTAAGTGTTGTATACCTCAAGAAAACATCATCTGCATATTGCATCACCTGAACTAAAGTCACTTTTGTCACCATTTATCCCATCTTTGCCCACTTCCATCTCCCCACTAAAGCATTCAGCTCATTTCATCAGGCCATACAAGTCCCCAGCTGTCAGTTTGTTATATGTAGCTCTGCTTCTGTCTCCATTTATTTTGTTAAATTATTTGTTCATTAGATTCCGCATATGAGTGAGATCATATGGCACTTATCTTTCTCTAAAGGACTTATTTCACATAGTATAATAATCATTTCCGTTCATGTTGTTGCAAAAGGTAATATTTTCTTCCTTTATATGCCTGAGTGGTATCCCACTGTGTAAAAGTACCACAGGTGTTTTATTCACTCATCTACTGATGGGCACTTGGGCTGTTTCTCAATCTTAGCTATTGTAAATAGTGCCACTATGGTAATAGGAGTGCATACATTATTTTTGATTAGTGTTTTGGTTTTCTTAGGATATATTCCTAGAAGTGGGATCACTGGGTCTAATGGCAGTTTCATTTTTAATATTTTGAGGAAACTCTATACTGTTTGTCATAATAGCTGCACCAGCCTACATTCCTACCAGCAGTGTACTAGGGTTCTCTTTTCTCCACATCCTCACCAGCACTTGTCTTTTGTTGATTTGTTGATGGTAGCCATTCTGACAGGTGTGAGATGAGATATCACTGTGGTCTTAATTCGCATCTCTCTGATGATTAGTGACATTGAGTATTTTTCATTTGTTTGTTGGCCCTCAGTGTGTTCATTTTGTCTATTTGGGTCCTTTGAACATTTTTTAATTGGATTGTTTGCCTTCCTTTTGCTAATTTGTATAAATTTCTTATGTAGTCTAGATATTAACCCTTTATCAGATATATAATTGCCAAACATGTGTGGTTTTTGTTGTTGTTGTTGTTGTTTTCTTCTGTGCAGAAGCTTTTTATTTTGACGTAGTCCCATTTATTTATTTTCTCTTTTGTTTACCCCTATCCTAGGCTATGTATTGGCTAACATATTTCTATGAGAGATGTTTGAGATTTTGCTGCTGACGGTTTCTTATAGAATTTGTATGGTTTCATGACTGACATTTAAGTCATTGATCCATTTTGAGTTTATTATTTTGTATGCTGTAAGTTGATGATCTAATTTTATTATTTTGCATGTATCTGTCCAATTTTCCCAACACCATTTAGTGAAGAGACTATCTTGACTCCATTTTATGATCTTGCCTCCTTTGTCAAATATTCCTTGAGTGTAATGGTTTGGGTACAATTCTGGGGTCTTGTTCTTTTCCATTGATCTATATGCCTGTTCTTTTGCCAGTACCAGGCTACTTTGATTACAGTGGCTTTGAAATATAACTTGATATCTGGTATTGTGATTGCTCTAAATTTGGAGTGATCTATGCCGTGAAATCAGTGGTGTGTTATAGTACTCTAGTATGAATGCATTGCTGATGATCTTTCCCTTAAAGTTCTCTAGAATTATATATATACTAGAGGCCCAGTGCACAAAAATTTGTGCACTCGGGGGTTTGAAAGGGGGGCGCCCTCAGCCCAGCCTGTGCCTTCTCGCAGTCTGGGATCCCTCGGGAGATAATGACCTGCTGGCTTAGGCCTGCTCCCAGGTGGCAGAGGGCAGGCCCAATCCCTAGGTACAGCCCCTGGTCGGGCTCAGAGCAGGGCCAATTGGGGAGTTGGGGCACCGCCCCCTGTCACACTCAAGGCAGGGTCGATAGGAAAGTTGCAGCGCCACCCCCTGTCACACACAGAGCAGGGCCGATCAGGGGGTTGTGGCCCCGCCCCCATCACACACAGAGCCACAGGGCGATCAGGGGGTGTGGGCGTTGCCCCCTGTCACACTGATCCCGGTGCCAGGAGGCTCGCGGTTCCGCTGATCCCGGTGCTGGGAGGCATATTACAGTTTTACTATATAGGATAGATGCCTGGGGGCCGGCTGGTTTGCTCTGAAGGGTGTCCTGGATCAGGGTGGGGGTCCCCACTGGGGTGCCTGGTCAGTCTGGGTGAGGGGCTGAGGGCTGCTTTCAGACAGGCGGTTGTTGATTGAAGCTCCCAACCACTCCTTTTTTTTTATTTTATTCTGGGCCAGCATTAGCTCTGGCTCTAGCTCTGAGAGCAGGTATCTGGTTTGTTTTGGTTCTATAATCGAAACAATGTATAACTCCAGCTCTGAGATCCCTATATTTTTAGAATGTTTCAAACTGCCAGCTCAGAGGCCAGCAGCGGCAGGCGGAGAACGTTGGAGTTCTCCTTCACTGAAGCAAGCAGGCCTCATGTTCGCTTCCAGCTGCCTGGCTGCCGGCCGCCATCTTGGCTGACAGTTAATTTGCATAAGTTAATTTGCATAAGCCAATGGGAAGAGTAGCGGTCGTACGCTAATTACCATGTTTCTCTTTTATTAGTGTAGATATATTTAGGGGCTCAAATATTGGGTGTATATATGTTTTTGGGTTATATCCTCTTGTTAGATCTATTCCTTTAATATTATGTGGTGACCTTTACTATCTCTTGTTATGGCTTCATTTTGAAGTCTATTATGTCAGATAAGAGTATTGCTACACCAGCTTTTTTAAATTTCCATTTGAATGGAATTTTTTTTCCATCCTTCACTCTGATCCTATGTAAATATTTTGTTCTGAGGTGTGTCTCTTATAGATACACTAGAGGTCTGGTGCACAAAAATTTGTGCACTCAGGGGTAGAGGGCCCCTCAGCCCTGCCTGTGCCCTCTCGCAGTCTGGGACACCTCGGGAGTGACCACGTGCTGGCTTAGGCCTGCTCCCTGGGGGATTGGGCCTAAGCTGGCAATCAGACATCCCTCTGGCAGCCTGGCAGCCCTCGGCGGATGCCCACTTGCCAGTAGGGAGCAGACCTAAGCTGCAGTCGGACATCCTTAGCATTGCTGAGTAGGCAGGAGAGGCTCCCATCACCACCGTTGTACTGGTAGCCATCAGCCTGGCTTGTGGCTGAGCAGAGCTCCCAGCTGTGAGAGCGACTGACCACCAGAGGGCAGCTCCTGCATTGAGCGTCTGCCCCCTGGTGGTCAGTGTGTGTCATAGTGACCAGTCATTCCCAGTCTTTCTGCTGTTAGGGTCAGTTTGCATATTACCCTTTTACTATATAGGATAGAGGCCTGGTGCACTGGTGGGGGTCAGCTGGTTTGCCCTGAAGGGTGTCCTGGATCAGGGTGGGGGGCCCGCTTGGGTTCCTGGCCAGCCTGGATGAGGGGCTGATGGCTGTTTGCAGCTGGTCACACCCCCCTCAGGGATGGGGTCCCCACTGGGGTGCCTGGTCAGTCTGGGTGAGGGGCTGAGGGCCATTTTCAGGCTAGCAGGTGACTGAAGCTCCCAGCCTTTTTTTTTTTTTCTCTTTTCTTTTTTTCTGGAATTTATTTATCTTCTATAGCTGTCACTGGAGCTGAGAGCTGGCTCCAGCTCTTAGGCTATGGCTGCCTGAAAGCAGGTTTCTGGGTTTATTTAGCTTCTATAATTGCAACATTGTTGCATCTGGAGCTCAGAGCTGGGCTGCAGCAGACGGGGAACCTTGGCTTCCTCTGTCACTGGAACAAGGAAGCCTCCTGCTCGCTTCAGCTGCTTGGCTGCCGGCCGCCATCTTGGTTGGCAGTTAATTTGCATATCTCACTGATTAGTCAATGGGAAGGGTAGCAAAGTTACGGTTAATTACCATGTTTCTCTATTATTAGATAGGAGGATGTATTTGGTCATGTTTTTTTTTTTTTATCCATTCAGCTATCCTATGTCTTTTGATTGAAGTATTTTATCCATTTATATTTAATTTTATTAATGATAGGTACTTATTAATTGCTACTTTAAGTATTTTTGCCTATGTTTTTTCTCTCTTTATTTCTTATTACTAGAGGCCCTGGTGCACAAATTCGTGCACCAGTGTGGTCCCTTGGCCTGGCCTGCGGGATCTGGCTAAAACTGGCTCTCCAACATCCCTCAAGGGGTCACGAATTGTGAGAGGGTGAGGGCCAGGCCGAGGGACTCACTGGTGCACGATCAAGCCTGGTAAGGGATGCGGAAGGTTGGCCAACTAGGGAGGGACAGCAGGAGGGCTCTAGGGCTTGTCCGGCCCATCTTACTCAGTCCCGATTTGCTGGACCCCAACAGCAAGCTAACTTACTGGTCAGAGCTTCTTCCCCCTGGTGGTCAGTGCATGGCATAGCGACTGGTAGACTGGTCGAGTTTCCACCCCCTGGTGGTCAATATTTGTCATAGCTACTGGTCGAGTGTCTTCTCCCTGGTGGTCAGTGCCTGTCATAGTGATTGGTCAACTGGTTGACTGCCTGCCTCCTGGTGGTTAGTGCACGTCATAGCAACTGGTCAATTGGTTGACTGTTGCCGCCTGGTTGTCAGGGCATGTCATAGAGAGCGGTTGAATGGCCTTAGCATATTAGGCTTTTATTATATAGGATAATAGCAGTTTCTTAAGCTTTTTTTCAAGCCTGTTTGGTGGTGATAAACTCCTTTAGTTTTTTTAAATTTTTATTTTTTTGGTCTGGGATGCTCTTTATTTCACCATCTATTTTGAATGGTAGCCTTGCTAGATATAGTAGTCCTGGTTTTAGATACTTGCTTTTTATTACTTCATGCCTGCAGAGTTTCTGATGAGAAATCAGCTGACAGCTTTATGGGAGCTCCTTTGTAGGTAATACAAAGTGTTTTTCTCTTTCTGCCTTTAAGATGTTTTCATTGTCTTTAATTTTTGGCATTTTAATTGTGATGTGTCTGGGTGTGGGCCTGTTTGGGTTCTTCTTGCATGCGATTCTCTGTGTCTCCTGAACTTGTATGACTTTTTCCTTCACCACATTAGGTACGTTTTCTGCCATTATTTCTTCAGTGATGTTCTCTACCACTTGATCACTTTTTTCACCTTCTGAAACTCCTATGATGTGATTATTGTTAAGTTTTCTCTTGTCCCACAGCTCCCTTAAGCTGTCTTCCTGTTTTTTAATTGTTTTTTTTTCTTTTTGTTTCTCTGATTGAGTGATTGTTTTTTACCTTGTATTCTAACTCACTGATTTGATACTCCACTTTCCTTAATAATCTGTGTATTTCTTCTAATGTGTTCTTTATCCATGCTATGTTATTCTTCATTTCTGACTGGGCATTTTTCACAGTTTCTATATATTTCTCATGCTGTTGAGCGTCCTTGTAATCATTTTTCTAAACTATCTGATAAATTTATCTCCATTTAATTTAGCACTTTTTTGGCAGAATTTTTTTTTTCTTTCATTTGGGGCTTGTTTTAGACTCCCCATTTTAGCTCCCTGTTTTGGTTTGTGTCTATGTACTAGGTATATTTGCTATGACACCCAGTGTCTGTTGTAGGGCAATTTAAGACACTGTTTGTAACTGGCCTGAGTACCCTGTTTGGAGCTATCAGAATTTCACAGCTTTTGACTCCCTCTGGTGGGGGCTTGGTGGCTTATGAAAACACCTAGATGTATATCGAAGTCTGCTTTTCCTAGCTCCAAGTCTAGAAGATCAGGCAAAGACTTAAAGCCTCCAGAGATCCACCTCTACCAGCAGTCTGATTTTTAATCTAAGTCTTAGAAATTTGCTTCAGGCTATAGATAACAGCAAGGTGTTGCCTTCACAGGGTGGGACAAGAGGTTTTCCCACAGGGTGGGGCAACTGCTCCCTTCCCCCAGGCAAAAGCTGCCTGAATGGTAAATGTTTGCCCAAGAAAGATGTCCTCTGAAGTAGAAGGGAATGACTCATCCTAGGTACCAGGTTGGCTGCCTTCCAAGCTCTAACCCCAGAGCCCCCAACCCTGGACTCTCCTCACACAAATCTAGTCCATTCTGCCCTCCTGCTGGATCCCACAGTGAGTGGCTGCACATGAAATTTTGTGTTTTATCCTTTTAAGAGGGTTTCTGCATTTACAGCTGTCTCTCCTTGACAGACATCAACCCCCATTGATTTTCACAACCAGATATTATGTGGGAGCCTTTCTAAGTTCCAGTGCTCTGGGCTGGGGAGCTCTGCTTGAGATTTAGACCCCAAAGTTCTCTATGGAAACCCACCACAGCTGAGATATCCCTCCGAACCTCAGCTGCTCTCTGTGGGAGCCAGGCCAGCCCTGTAGAACCTCTACACTTTCTATCAGTCTCTATGCAGTCTCCACTTTCAGTCTTGGTTATCAAGGTTCTCTCTAGCTAGTCTTTAGTTCATTATTCAGTATGTTTTTTTTCCCCCTGTATTTTAGTTGTCATTCCAGTTTTGTCTTGGGAGAGTATCAGTGTAGCTACCACTTACTCCTCCACCATTTTAGAACTCTCAGACTAATTTGTGTTTTATGGATACTAACCCCTTATAAGGTACATGATTTGTCAATATTTTCTCCCATTCAGTAGTTTTCCTTTTCATTTTATTGATTTTGTTCTGTGATGTATAAGGGTTTAATATTTATATGGTAGTTCAACTCCTACTAGTATATACAATGGAACACTGCATAGTAACAGTGATTTTTTAAAAATAGTATTGCACAATTACTCATCATACATGTTTCCATTACTTTAGAACAATGAGTCTCAAAATTTAATATCTAGACAGGGATCTTAGAAAATGAAGATATTAACTAGTTTGAGGCCTGAATTTCTTCATTTACAGCAAGTTCTCAGATATGAATGCTGGTACAACTGGTCCTAGTACTATATTTTGAATAGCAAGGCTCTATAAAATATTTGACTTAAACTTTTTATTCACATGAACTTTAATACTCATTCCAAATGCAGATTTTCAATATATAACTAAATTTAAATGCTATAGCTTTCTTCTGCATGTGTTGTCAGTTAGTGGATTAAAAAAATGTTCATATTTAAATTAGGGCCTGAAGTTGAATACCTTAGTGAAGCTAGTGTCTTAGTGAATGATGTGCTCACTCAATATAATTCCCTGCAGATTCACCCAAGTTGAGTATATCAATAGCCCATTTTTTTTATTGCTGAGTTTAATACAACAATATATAATTCCACCATTTCTTAATATTTATCTGTTGAAATACATCTGAGCTGATTACAGTTTTTGGCTAATAGATATAAAGCTACTAAATATTTATTGAGAATTTTTGTGTAAACATGAGTTTTGATTTTTCTGGAATAAATGTCCAAGAGTGCAATTGTTGGGTCATATGGTAATTGTGAGTTCAGTTTTATCAGAAACTGCCAAACTATTTTTCAGAGTTTAACATTTATAAGCTGTAATATTTTATATTCCCACCAGCAGTGTATAAATAATCCATTTTTTCTGCATCCTGGGTAGCATTTGGTGTTGTCATTATTTTTTATTTGGCCATTCTGAAAGGTATGTGGTTATATTCTCTGTGGATTTAATTTGCATTTCCCAAATGGCTAATGATGTTGAACACCTTTTTATGTGCTTATTTGCCATCTGTATAAACTCTTTAGTGAAATGTCTGTTCTTGACTTCTGTTCATTTTCTATTTGATTTTTTTTTTTAAGCTGTTGGGTGTTGAGAGTTAGTTATATATTCTAGATACTAGCTTGTGTTTTTTCAGATGTGCAGTTTGCAAATATTTCTTTCAATCTTTTCATATTCTTCTCATGACTTTCCATAGATTAAAAGTTCATAATTTTCATGATGTATAATTCATCAATTTTTACCTTATGGGTTATGTTTTTTATAACAAGTCTAAGAACTCTTGGCCTAGACAGAGATAGCAAATATTTTTAATTCTAAAATCTTTATAGCTTTACTTTTTATATTTAAATCTGTGATACATTTTGAATAAATTTTTGTATAAATTATAAGGTTTAAGTTGAAGTTTACTTATTTATTTATTTGCATGTGCTTGTACAATTGCCCCAGAACCATTCGTTGAAAAGGCTTTCTTCATTCATTTGTGAAAAAAAAAAAGTCAGCTGAGTATATTTGTATTGGTCTTTTCTGTTATATTATTTTACTTTGTTCTATGTACTAAACTTTCATCAATATCATACTGTTCATTGCTGCAAATACAGAGTAAGTTTTAATACCAAGAGTGATTCTTTCCACTTTGTTCTTTCTTGTTTCAGCTACTCAACAGATTTTACGCATTTCCATATAAATTGTAAAAGAAGCTTGTATATGTATACAACAATCTTGTGGAATTTTGATTGGGACTGCATTAAATCTTTAATCTATTTAGGAAAAAAATTTCATCTTTACTATGTTGAATCTTTTAATACATGGATATGGCTTATTCTCCTTTTATTTAGGTATTTTTGTTTTGTTGTTTAATATTTTATAATTTACACATAGATACAACGTACATGCTTTGCTGAGTGTGTACATAAGTATTTATTATTTGGAGTGATTATCAATAACATTTTGTTATTTCAGTTTCTGCATGTTTATTATCGGTGTACAAAAATGTGATTGTGCAGTGTTCCTTTTATATTTAGCAATTTAACTGAATCATTTATTATTTCCAGGAAAATTTTGGTTTTGTTATTATTTTTGTTTATAATTTTTCTATGTAGTCAATCATGCCATCTGCAAATAGAAAGTTTTATTTTTTCTTTTTCTATTATTATGGCTTTTATTTATTTATTTATTTATTCATCCTTTTTTGTGTCTAGAATTTCCATTATTGTGTGGAATAAGTTTGGTGAGACAGACATCCTTGCTTTGCTCTCACTTTTTTTTAATTCTATATTGTTTAAAGTATTATATATGTCTCCTTTTTCCCCCATTGAACTCAAGAGAATATTATTCAGTCATTCATCTTTAATTATGTTATCAGATGTAGGTTTCCTGTAGATTTTTTTTAATCAAGTTAAGGAGGTTTCTCTTAGTTCCTAATTTTCTGAGAACTTTTTCATGAATATGTGTTGGAGTTTGTCAAATGCTCTTTCTGTTTCAATTGATGTGATTGTTGATATGGTGGATTGCATTGATTTATTTTCAGATTTTGAAACAACCTTGCATACCACTCTTTGTTATGCTGTACTAGAGGCCCAGTCCAAGAAATCCGTGCCTGGGTAGGGTCCCTAGGCCTGGCTGGCGATCAGGGCTGATGTGTGGGGCAACCGGCAGGGCAATTGGGGGGAGTTAGCTGGCACCTGCCTTGGCTGGCCTGGCACCACCCACTTGCCGGCCTGGCCCCCACCTCCTCCACTAGTCACCTCCCTCTGTGGGGTGACTGGTGAGCTATCTGGGGCCCCTGTTGGCACTTGTCTTCACTAGCCTAGGGCCTGTGGGTTGGGGGCAGCTCCTGTGTTGAGCGTCTGCCCACTGGTGGTCAGTGCATGTCATAGCAACCGGTCATTCCGCCAGTCATTCCGCCAGTCAGTTGATTTGAGTTGATTTGCATATTAGGCTTTTATTATATCGGATAATTAGTTTTATATGTTTTGCATTTGGTTTTGTTTATATTTTGTGTCTAAGTTCATAAAATATATTGGCCTACCATTTTTCTTTCTCCTTCCCCTTCCTTCCCTTCTCCTTTTCTCCTTCTCCTTTTCTCCTTCTCCTTCTCCTTCTCCTTCTCCTTCTCCTTCTCCTTCTCCTTTTCTCCTTCTCCTTCTCCTTCTCCTTTTCTCCTTCTCCTTTTCTCCTTCTCCTTCTCCTTTTCTCCTTCTCCTTCTTTCTCCTTCTCCTTCTCCTTCTCCTTCCCCTTCCCCTTCCCCTTCCCCTTCTTCTCCTCCTCCTCCTCCTCCTCCTCCTCCTCCTCCTCTTCCTCCTCTTTCTTCTTCATATTGTCTATGTTTGATTTTTGTATCCATAAAATACTAACATCTTAAAATCACTTGGAAAGAGATTTGTGTCTACCATATTCTGGAAAAGATGGTATAAAAATTCATGTTAATTTTTCTTTTTTGCATTTTAGTTTGGAACAATTCTATTTCCCCATTTTTAAACTCACTGATTCTTTCTTTGGCTTTTGAAGTCTACTAAATCCACCAAGGGCAGTCTTCATTTCTGTTATAGTGCCTGATTCCTAGAATTAAATTTCCTTTTCACACTTTCTTAGAGTTTCCATTTTTCTTCCTTCATTAACCATCTGTTCTTTTTTTTCTTTAATTTTCACCTGAGGAAAAGTTAAAATAATAATAACTATTATTATTATTATTATTATTATTATTATTATTGAGAAAGAGAAAAGGGTATGAGAGAGAAACATTAATTGGTCGCCTCCTATACACACCCAGATTCTGGATAAAACCCCCAACCTGGGTATGTGCCCTGACCAGGAATCAAACCTGCCACCTTTTCATGTATGGAATGATGCTCTAACCAACTGAGCAATCTATCCAGGGTTATCCATCTGTCCTTATCTGCTACCTACTTTTCTATTACAGCTCTTGACATATTTCTTAACTTTAAAATTTTTTATTTGATAATTCTAAAAATAATCTTTGAGATGTAGGGTAGATAATTTTATACAAACAAGTAAAAAACTTGATAAACATACTCTCAAAAACACAAAATGAATAGGTAATAATTTATAATCTTTCTGAATGATTCAATTAGTCAGATGCACAGAACTACTTCCAAAAATGTTTTCTGAATTTTAAAACAAATAATTAGTTATACAATACAAATAACTTACCAAAGGCATTAATTAAATACTGCATAATACTGTCTCCTCTATGTGTGGTAATTTATAAATTCTATGAAGCTGAGATATCTTAATACATTTTATATATCACTTAAAGCATCTAAAATATTACTGAACACATCATATGTTCCATAAAATACTGTAAAAATAGATTAAAAGATGATAAACCCAAGTATGTATTTGTTGATTATTGGGGGAAACAATTGTACTCTCTCTACATTGCCCTTGAACCCTTCTTTTAAGCATGTAGTTGATTCTAACTCAATTATTAAAATACTGTTGAGTAAAATATTACAGTTTTAGTTATATATAAGAGTATCAGTGGCTTTTATATATATAATACATTCCAATGATGTATTTCTTTATACTGGTAAACTCATATTGATTTGCTATATGTATTCTGTACAACAAAGAGTTATTCCATTCATTGACTTCTTTATTTGATTATATATAACTTTGAAGGTAAAAATTTTATATTACCTTGCAATTATGTTAATGTCTATAATTTATTTATAGTTATATGTAAGGCTAATTGGAATGTAGGCCTGAAAGATCTACTGTGTTGCTAAGTCTAATAAAAGACAGTATCTATGATCAGGTATTTGTAATTCTTTCTGTTTTGATATTTTCTCCCTTGAAAAGATAATACATTTAGTTTTTTTCTTATACTTATCACAAAATATAAATAATCAAAAATATTTGAAATAGTTCATTGAGCTTAGAAAACAAACAAAAAATATTTCCCAGTCGTGCATTATGATTGTACCCAGGTCTATATCTATGAAAATGGGCATTTTCATAAAATGAACCATAATAGAGCAACATTTTATGATTGATGTGGTGGTTTTAAAAAATGATGAAACAGATAAGGAAAAATATACCTGCTTATTCAACAAATAATTATTGAGCATTGATTACATATAAGACAATAGATTGGATGCTATGTAAATGTATAGTGGTAATTCATTGAGCCATTCACTAGGGGAGGAAGATTAGAGGAAAATGTTCTTGACTGAGTCCCTAATAAAATAGGATCTATTCTGCTAAATGCTTTACATAAATAATTTTGTTTTGGGGTGTTTTTTTACATGTAAAACTTGCTTACATAAATAATCATTCTCATGGTTACTTGATAAATATTTCTTGACTAAATGAATTTTAAGGAAGAAAGTACTTTTATCAAATATCTACAGGAAGAATTCTCATTCTATTTATAGAAGGATAAGTTTTCTTCCAGGAAAGGTATAAATACTAGAAATACTTAAGAGGTGAGTTGACACTTTAAAAATAGGCCCTAAGTGATAGGTAGGATTTTCACGTCTTGATGGAGAGAAAACCATTCCAATAATGAATGGAAAAGTGATCACTTAATAGCAATTAGTTCCATTTGCCTAAAGAGTAAGGTCCTTGGAATATCAGGTAATATCAATAAACAAGTAGGCTTGTAGTATATTAAGCAACTTGATTCAGCTTAAAGTTTTCAATTCTAAGGCATAGGAAAATATTGTGGGAAAGTGAAGCAAGCCCTAGAGTTTTCGAGCCTGGCATGAGCCATAAATACAGATGTTCAGGTTGTTGAGTTTTGCAGTGTATGAGAAATAAACTGAGTCAAAGTGATTAGAGGTAAGAAGATAGGTTGAAAAGCTATTAAAGTATCCCAGGTAATAATGCCCTGAACTCTGATAGTAGCATAGGAATAAAGAGGTGGGCCAAGACAGTGATCCTACTCCTGGGAATATACCCTAGGAATCCCCAAGCACCAATTTGAA
>NW_005871115.1:100521-165142 GCF_000147115.1 Myotis lucifugus
GGAAACAGTCCAAGTGCTCCTCAGTAAATGAGTGGATTAAAAAAAGCTGTTGTGGATTTACACAATGGGATACTGTGCAGTCATAAAAAAGAAGGAAATCTTACCTTTTGTGACAGCCTTGATGGACCTGGAGAATATGATGCTAAGAAAAATAACAAGTCAGAGAAAGATACATACCATATGATCTCAGTTGTATGTAGAATCTAATGAACAAAATAAACTGATGAACAGAATAGAAGCATGGATATATGGAATAGTCTGACAGCTGTCTGAGGGGAGAAGGGGGGACTGGATGAAAGAAAGTGAAGGGATTAATCAAAAAAAACATATGCATAACCCATGGACACAGATGATAGTGTGGTGATAGCCAGAGGGAAGGGGCTTAGACCTGGGTGGAGGGGGTAAAAGGGGAGTTGGGGACATCTCTAATAGTATCAACAATAGAAATGAAGAAAAAAAATCAGGTAATGCATCTCATACTCCAGCCACTTTACTGTCTATCCTGCTAAATGCATGTCTGCTCTTTTTATTTTTTTTATTTATTTTTTATTTTATATGTTTTATTCACAAATTTTATAATACCAAGCACACATTTCAAAACCATTTATTAGTCAGACCACTCAGTTTTACACTAGACAGAAACCGCCTCTAAACAATATATTTGGTGGTGGTTGTTAAAGTGGCCTTTTAAAAGGGGTTCACTCTGCTAAAAGGAGGCTCATCCTGATCATTTCAATCACTAACAACTAGAAAAAAACTAAACCATAAGTACAAGCTTGAAAAAGAACTTAAAACGTAGTGCTGGGAAACTATTAGAACTCATTATGATAACCAAGTTGAACAGTAACTTTAAGTGACATATCACTCCCACATGAATGCACAGAACAGGAGGACTACAGGGAAATAAATATAGGGTGGCAGAGGACCACTTGGTCAAGGGGGTGAAGAAAAAGCACGTCTCCACTATCAGGGAAGGGAGGAAAAAAAAGAGAAGGAAGAGGAGGGACTGAACTTTTCAAAAAAAAACTGCAAGTACTTGTTACCCAATGGGCCAGTTCTCCACCTACAGGTTGGATAAAACCTCCTTCCCTCCCCCCCCCCATACCCCACCCTCAACCCCGAGTTCCCATTTGGGGGGACGAATAAAGCCCTCCGAGAGGAGAATGGAAGTTCTACCTAGCCGCCCCCACCCCAAAACGGGGCTGACGGCTGTGAGCAGCTGCCCGGCTGGCAGGGAATGGATTCTTCTCTCTTCCCTTTTGCATCATGTGCTTTGCAGGCGCCATGTTGGGCTCCGAACAAGCGGCTGCTCCACTCGGGGCCAGTGCCCTATGCCCACCCCCCGACAGCTCGCTCCCAGGTCCCCCTTCACCTCCTTCCAACCCACACAGCACCGATCACCCAAAAGGGTTCTGGGAGGGGGGAGCGGGGGGCGGGGGGCGAACCACTCCCCACCCTCCCAGGGGCTTAAGATCCTTTTAACTCTCAACTTCCCCGCACCACCAACTGCCTTCAAGCCCCCCCCCCCCCCCAAAAGGGCTCTATTCGAAGCGTGGGTCGGGCTCTCCAATGCGGTGGCCTAGATCGGGAGCTGGTAAGCGGAAGTGGGACTCCACCCTTCACCCGCCCCACTCCCTCCCCGCAAGGGAGGCCCACGCTCGAAGCCTGGGCCCAAGACCGAGCCAGAGTTGGAGGGGGGGAGGGTTGGAGAGGAACGCTGTCCCCCTTTGGATGGAAGCGAGACCTGGGATGAGGCTGACACTAAAATCAGGGAGTATTAGAAGAATAGGAGGCTGCGGGGTGTATAAAAACCTTGGCGGTTTGGGCCTCGATGAGAGAGACGGATCTCCTTGGCGAAGGGCAGGTTCTCCTCGGCTAGAATGGTCAGCATATCGATGTGCGGTTTGCTATTGAAGGTCAGGTCTTCCAGGGATGACTGATAATCCCGACAGGCGTCCTCCCGGGCCCCCGCGGTACCGGCCTCGGCCCGCATCGGCTCTGACACTGCGCCTGCGCCGCCGCCGAAGCTGAAGCCGCTCTGGACACCCCGCCTCCCTTCCGACTGCGCTTCCTCTCCCGGCTCTCTCGGGGCTCCGGCCTCACCACATGCTGACCGCGGGAGGGGGGGTTGGGGGACGACACGGGGGGGGGGGGGGGGGCCCCGGGACCGGACGCAACGCCGCCCTCTCACGGGTCGATCTCCGTCCACTTCCAGCCGCCTCTGGAGCCTCTTTCTCCACAGGCACAAAATGGCGCCGGCGCAGGCGGCTCCAGCTCCGAAAATGTCTCTCTTTTTATTTTTTAATTGACTGATTTTAGAAAGAGAGAGAGAGAGAGAGAGAGAGAGAGAAGAGGGAGAAGAGAGAGGAGAGAGAGAGAGAGAGAGAGAGAGAGAGAGAGAGAGAGAGAGAGAGAGAGAGAAGCATTTGTTGGTTCCACCTATTTATGCATTCATTGGTTGGTTCTTGTATGTGCCTGACCGGGGATCAATTCCACAACTTTGATATAGTGGGATGATGCTCTAACCAACTGAGTGACCAGCTAGGGCTATTTGTTCTTTTCTATTCAACTTTGTGTGAAGGAAGATTTAAAGTTAGTATCCCAATTTTGATCATTGTTTCTTCTTTCATTTCATTATGCGGAACTTATCTTTCATTTCTCCATTTTTGTACATGTTAGCAGTTGTGCAACATAAATTGAATAACAGGATTTTACAGCAGCCTAAGAATGTGCCACAAGCCAAACAGCAGAATTTGCAATGATAGTGATAAAACGCATTGTCATTTTAAATCTCCTAATACACTGTATAGGGGAGCTGGATTTTATTTGCAAATTTTGTGGGAATGCGTGTCATTTCTAAATTCATTTTGCACTATACATTTAATCAGATTTATCAGTACAGATAATTTGCTTTTTTTCTAGTGTTTTGTTCCAAATAACTATAGCTAGCTTCATGAAATTTCCCTGAAAGATAATACTTTGACTCATACATACATGTTAAGGAGTTATTATGAACATATAGTTCAGACAAATAAAGCAAATGTCAAACTCAATTTGGCAAATTTATAGATAGTGCACTACTCAGACACAAGAGGAATATAATCAGATTTCACTATTCATTAAAAATTGTCACAAGAAGATATGTTGCCTCTTACTTGATTAATGCAAATTATATATTTGTTTCATCATAGTTTCCTGAATTTTTAAATGTTTCCAACACAGGCTCTAAAGGTGACAAAAATGATAGAACATTGGAAAATGATGTCCCTATGAAAATTTTAAGAGATTCAATAATGTTTATAAATCTATTAAAATGTTCTTGCCAGGACTCTTTAGGATGTCTCATCTATCCTCAGTCAGCAATTTTATCCAGACCTGAACTGGTGATAGGTGTCACAGAGAGGTGTTGGACAGAAAGAGAGGAATAATTGGGCATGCAGACATAATCCATATGTCTTTTCTTTCATATTTTCAATTTTTTCCATTTATCATAACTTAATTTTTAGAAATGTCTCACCTCAAGAGAGTGGTTAAAATAGTTACCTGTGGAGAAGCATGGGACGTGGTTGGAAAGTCTGTAAGGAGGATTCTCTGAAAGGTCGGGGGCCTCTAGGGAGACCAAGCTGAAGGCAGCAGCCCCTGTCTTGACTTTTCCAAATAAGTCTGAGTCCCAGGTGTTTTACTGGAATCTCTATGTTTATTTTTTATTTTATTTTTTATTGTTTAAAGTATTACAAATAGTAGTGCATATGTCTCCTTTTTTTTCCAATTGACCTTCCCCCCGCCTCCCTTACCTCCGGCACATGCCCTCACACCCTCCAGTGTCTTGCATCCATTGGTTATGCTTATATGCATGCATAAAAGTCCTTCGATTGATCTCTTACCTCCTCCCCCAAACCCTCTCCAGCCTTCCCCCTGTAGTTTGACAGTCTGTTCAATGCTTCTCTGCCTTTGTATCTATTTTTGTTCATCAGTTTATAATGTTTTTTATTATCCATAAATGAGTGAGATCATGTGGTATTTTTCTTTCACTGACTTGCTTATTTCACAGACCCGACCTTGTAGAATTATGTGCTTTCTCAAGGATACTCACCCTGTTGATTGTATCTACAGATTAATTTTAGTTCAAACTGTTACCATAAAAGCCTACGGAGGCAGGTGAACAGGGCTACTTGGTTCCTATAGCCAAGCAGACCTTTAGCCTCTCTTTCACAGAAATGTGTGTCAGAGTAATCCATTCATCCATCGCTGGTGGTCTGCTGGTCAGCCCCAGCAGTTACATTTTATCTGTGGTAAAGCATTATAATTAAAAGGAAATGTAGTATTCCCTGAATTTTTGAAGCAGTAAAATGATACTCAGTTGAAAATTGTATGAGCAAGAATTAAAAAGCTTCTGACTCACTTCTTTATGTAACAATTGTATTTTCCAGGCTTCTTACACAATTTATATAACCAAAGGATGAAGTAGTGTTTCTCTCTTATCTCTTTTGTCCCTTTCCTCTCTCTTTATCTATCTATAGAGCATCTATCTATCTATCATCTATAATTTATGTGAGACATAACTACTCTCTGTACAGGAACGTTATTGAAGATATTAGTGCTTCAACTTAAATTGCTTATGAGCATCTTAATAACTATGACAATAAGTATATTAATGCTGGGCTGAGCAAAAGTAGGTTTACATTTGTGAGTACATGGAACGTAGTTTATTTTTATATTATTTATTAATTATTGTATTATTTTTCATATGAACAACTGTAAGCCCACTTTTGTCCACCCTGTATATTGTGAAGTAAAGCATATGTAGAAATGTATAAATATTTTACTGATTTATATCTTTTCAGAGAAAAAGCAAATACATTTAAAATATCATATCTAAATAACAATAAATATTTAGTGAAAGCATCTTTCCAAAAGAAGGCCAGGCTGTTGGAGTACTAATTTTCAGCTATATAACTGAATTCTTTGGAAATCTTATAACTATATTTACTGTTTTCTATTTTCTAGAGCATGTTTACTAATAATTTATGTTTATATATTTGAATATGAATATCTATCCTCTCTATAAAAGGATAATTAAAGGAGGCTTAACATTAGTTAATTATATTTTAATTTACCAAACTCTTTTTCTACCCAATTAAGCCTGACAGTCAACTCCTGACCTCCCAATAGTCTTCTTAGTACTGTCAGATGTCTGCAAGAGCCAGGCAGTAAGTGAGGTGGAGGAGGTAAGTTGGGATTGTAGAGAAATTACAGTTCAGATACAAAAGGTTAAGTCTAAAACTCATGTCTATCAGATTGCTGCCATGTTATAATTCAAAACTAGCATTAACAGATACACTGTTGTTACTTTTCCCCCAAAAGAATCTAGAAATCTAGATCTTTAACTGTGAAAAATAAAATTTCAAGATTTTTGTTTGTTTGTTCAAACAAAACTTGCTATATGTCACATTTATCTTCTCTTGTATAGTATAGACAGCCAGTTTCCCCAGAATAGTCAGTGGGTTACTAAAATTTCTGGGTGTACAAATCATGAGTAATTGAGTAATGAAGGTAAACACGGATATCCAAAATGACAGATTTCTCTATTAGTATGCCATTGGAGGCCATTTATTTTTAGGAAGTCCCCTTATTTGAAAAAAAACAAAACAAAACAAACAAGCAAAATAAAAAAATCACCCACAAAACAAGAACAAACATTATCAGTGAAAACATTATTTTCTCACCCTAGCCAGTTTGGCTCAGTGGATAAAGCGTGGGCCCGCAGACAGAGAGGTCCTGTGCTGATTCTGGTTAAGGGCATGTACCTGGGTTCTAGGCTTGATCGATTCCAGAGGCAACTGATCTCTCACAAGTCTATGTTTCTCTCTCTCTGTCTCTCCCCCTCCCTTCCATGATCTCTAAAAAAAATCAATGGGAAAATATCTTAGATGAGGATTAACAAATATATAATATATATATATATATATATATATATTTCCTTCATAATTAACTCATCTCAGGGGTTTTAAGAAACTTGGATTATTTTTTAATTTTTTGTTTTGTTTTTTAAAGAAGGCAGAGGAAGGAATTGCAAGCACAGGCAAGGGCAACACTATAGAGATTCAGTCCTGCTGTAGTGGTCAGGTCAGTATGAGACATTAGGTAGCTGTGAAGTATGGGAAGTGGGTGCGTCTTTGCCAGGGAACTTGGTGGGGGAGGCTGCTTGTGTTTTTCTTTTGCTTTACTCCACCTTATTTCAATTTTGCAACCATCCATCAATCAGGCATTACTAACTTGATGTTAAGAACTAAAATTATAGCAGTGAGCCAGCCAGGACATAGGCTGGTGTTTTTTTAGAGAGGGTGGACACTAAACAAGAAATTAGAATCATGGTAAGTATTGAGAAGAGACACCTTAAGATTTGACCACCCTCCTCACTTTGCACTATAGATTATTATTTGCCATATAGTGCATGGTTCAATATTATTCTTGGAAATCTGTTGTTACTGTTTTTGTGTCTATGGAAACATACTTAGTTAAAATTAATTGAAGTGGAGGCCTTGCACTCCAGGTTCTGAACATGTTACTACTAAAAAAGGCCCAGAAATCATTTAAATGCAGTTCAGTATCCCATTCGTTAATGAGAAGTCTCTACAAATTCTGGAAAAGTTAATTTTGTTACTAGAGTAATATTTGAATTATAAATTATTTTCCTGAAAGATAGTCACACATTTTTTTCTCCAAGTTATTTGGGGGTTGTAAGATAATTTACAGCCTGATTTTGTTGTAAGTGTGGTACTCAGCCTTTAAAACATGCAGTTATCTGATTGCCTCACCTATACTTTCATTTTTAGATACTTGAACAAAATATCCATCCACAAAAGTCTGTGGAGAACATTTCATGTTTAAAATAAATCTATGTCCTCGAAAAGCAGCTCAGCTAGACTTGAGATGGGCTAGAGAATTATTTCTATTTTATTCGCTTTTCTAATACCTTACAAATCTTACCATGGTCTAAAAAAGCAGCATCTGTTTCTTAAAACAGCTTTTTGCTGTTCAAAAATGTTTAATGTCAGCAGGAACTTGAAGAATGCTCAGAATTTGTGCACAATATATTACATTTGATCACCCAGTTAAAATCCCTACTAGCCCAGGCTTGATGTTGAGTTGGAAGCGCTATCACAACTTTCTGCTCTCCTTATAAGATCTAAGCAGTTCAGTATGTTTTCCCAAGACATATGGTATAGCTTATCTCTTTAATGCTGTGCCTTTTTGGTGACTTTGAGCCACAACTTGAATTTCTTTAGACATTCATTCATAAGGATTCCCAAGAAGAAAGGAATTTGCACATCTTTGGTCTCTCATTTTGGAAGTGTATGTTCTTTCCTTAAAGGAACAAACAAAAAACAGATATCGAAGAGATTCCTAGCATGAAGCATGGTGTGAGTTTGCAGTTATAAGTCACTAGTTATCTTGGTAAAATTCTCTAATTCATCTGAGTCTTCTTTTTCTTTTTTTAATATACTTTTATTGATTTCAGAGAGGAAGGGAGAGGGATAGAGAGATAGAAACATCATAAGAGAGAATGATTGATTGGCTGCCTCCTGCACGCCACACACTGGGGATTGAGACTGCAACCCTGGGCATGTGCCCCGACCAGGAATCAAACCATGACCTCCTGGTTCATAGGTCAACACTTAACCACTGAGCAACACTGGCCAGGTTGAATCTTATTTTTCTTCTCTGTAAACTGAGAACAACAAAGTATGTTAGGCTGCTGAAGTTGATGCTAGTTTAAAATATGTATATAGCCCTAACTGGTTTGGCTCAGTGGATAGAGTGTGGGCCTGCGACTCAAGGGTCCCAGGTTTGATTCTGGTCAAGGGCATGTACCTTGGTTGCAGGCATATACCCAGTGGGGAGTGTGCAGGAGGCAGCTGATCGATGTTTCTCTCTCATCGATGTTTCTAGCTCTCTATCTCTCTCCCTTCCTCTCTATAAGAAATCAATAAAATATATTTTAAAAAATATGTGTATAAATATTTTTACAAAAATACTGAATAGTATCAGGGAATATTGCAATATCACTGAATTTTTAGTACCACCTTTACTCTGATAATGAAACTTGATGTATTGGGCAATAGAAGAGTCACATTGGCCATCTATGCCAATAAAAGAGGTAAGAGGGATCCTATAACAGATCACAGAGACACTGGGATTAAATATAATTTGCTTTCCCATCACACGGATTCATTCCTATCTTTAAGGAATCTTCTGTCATGAACTAGTTTAGCATAAAAATTTTGGTGGCTTTTTTTCTTGATTCTGACTCATAGGACACTGAGAAATATAATTCCAATGGCATTTAAAATAAGCCCTAAAGGCACTGAGTATCATTTAAGATGATAGCACAGCTATTCTGCCTGAATTTTAAAATGTCAACCCACATATTCTTCATCAGTATATATTCAGGACCATTTGCTGACCTTTAAAAAAATAGACCAGAACTAGAAATATTGGCAGGTCTTGGTATCATATCCAAAGCAGAACACCTCTCAGAAAATACACACTCACTTGATTGGCTCTTGCTCTCTGCTGACATTGCGGAGACCTTCCGGCTTTCTGATTCACACAGCAGAAAGGCAGTCAGGGCTCCACCGACATTAAGAATTTTTTGTTCTCTAACTGCACCTTGCTACTTTTTCAGTGCATACTGAATGAGCTCGCCAGGATCTATCTTCACAACACTAAAGCGCATGGTTTTGTCAGAGAGATATTTTTCCTCAGTGGTTCATATGGAGCAGTTTCTATCCTAAAGAGTATAGCCATGTTTAAACATAGACCACAACCGGAGGCAAGTAAGGATATTTTTCTAAGATAGTATCACACTCAGCTTTATCATCAGTTCAACACTGATGATAAGCAGCACAATTTCAATTTTCAGATTTCAAATTCAAACTAAGACAAAACGCAAGGAATCACTATAATACCTGAGAACTGTTTGACTGTTTTTTGTTGTTTTGCTTTTGTGAGGTATTTTTTCAGTGTTTAATCTGTGCCCAGTCCAGTTCTAGGGTAAATCCACAGAATAAGAGATAAAAAATATATAGTTTGCCCTAGAGAAAGTTTACCCTTTAGTGAAAGAATCCACCTCGTAAACAACTTGAAAAACCTGATATTAACAGATCCTGAATTATTTTGTTGTCCGTTTGATTTTCTTTTTATATCACTCAAAACTAGACTTTCCAAATTTCCATATTTGGGGTAGAGTAAAAGTTAAACAAACAACTAAAAGTGATATCTTGGAGGTAATTCTGGAAATAGCAGAGACAAACTAAATGGAGGCAGGAGCTTCTAATATAAACAATGTTTTGTTATAAAATTTTCAAAGAATAAGATACTATCATGGTGCAAGCTGTTTATAGTCATACACTAAAGGCTCGGTGCATGGATTTATGCACATTGAAAGGAAATTAATTAGAAGGTGGCCAGAGGGGTGGAACTGGGTGAGATGGGCCTGACATGCCTTGGAGCCAGGGGTGGCTCCTGGGCTCGAAGGATGTCTGCAGAGTGAGTGGGGTCCCTCCAGCAGGTGGGGTCCCCCAGCCTGGCCTGCAGGGATCAGGCCGAAACTGGCTTTCCGACATCCCCTGCGGGGTCCCTAAGTGCAGTGTGAGAGGGCAGTATGAAAAATTGCTGTTGCTCAGCAGCTCTTGCATTGAGCATCTGCCCCCTGGTACAAGTGTGTGTCATACCTACTGGCTAGTAGGCCAGTTAGCCAGTTGGCCGGTTGGCCAGTTGGCTGGTTGACTACTCACTTAGACTTTTATATATATAGATTATTCAGTGTGTGTGTGTGTGTGTGTGTGTGTGTGTGTGTGTGTGTGTATGCATATGCACACACATTAATCTTCAACAGTAAGAAAGATCATAGCACTAAGTAACACTATTTGAGTGCTGGAGTTTTCCTTCCCTTGTATGTGTTCATCAGCTCAAAATCAATCCTAAATATTACCTGTGTGAATAGATCTTCTTCAGCAGAAAGAATCAATAGCAAGTTCACTGATCTCCAAATTTCAGTGACCTGCATCTTTTTCTTCCTCTTTCATTTCTGATGTAGGTCCTAACAAAATGTATTATTGAGAAAAAGAAGAAACAATTAAAGAGTTAGAGATTAGCCAAATGTTGTAAGAAAAGATCATCTTGATCATTTCAGGTACTTAAAAGAGTAATTTTTGGCTAAGTGCAGAACTGAGGTGGGGATGTTTGGCAGAATCCAGTGCAAGTAACCAGGGTCATGGATCAGATAGGGACCAAGTCTAAATCCAAGTTCACTGTAAATATTTTTAGCTAGGCTGCCCTGGAGGGTGTTCTGATCTCATCTTCAGTGACTCTGGGCAACTTCCTGTTATTCAATTGATTGAATGGAATTTAAATGATCAGCTAAATAGAATAAGGATTTTTTAATATCTTAAAACATCTTTAGAAATAAACTAGTCTTTTACTTGAGTGAATCTTAAACCATAGATTTTTATTCCTGTTGCTGAGATCTTTTGTTTATAGAAATTGTCCTTTATTTCTTATAACCTTTCCTTATGACTCAGGTGGGTATTCATCAAGCAGTGTATGAATGCAGTGAAGATGAGTGGAATTTTAATCTCTTTTTCTTACTATTATTTCTTACTTTATAATGATTGATTCACCACTAGGGAAAATAAAAGAAATTGGAATACTGATGGCTTGTGGCTGCAGGAAGAACCAGTAAAGACGGTAAGTCTCAGGTGCTTTAAGAATATCTGGATGAGATAATGTAATGCAGTGGCTCAACCAAAAGAAAGGGAATAGGTCCGAAAGGCAGAAACCTTGATTTTTTTTTGTCCTGAATATATTTAACTTAGGAAATAAGTGACATTAGGCAAAACATTTGAACTCTTAGAGACTTACTTTCTCTTAGATGCTTGCCTGTTTTCAATCAGTCTTACTGATGATTTATGACATTGATGGCGAACCTATGACACGCATGTCAGAGGTGACACGCAAACTCATTTTTTTGGTTGATTTTTTTTTGTTAAATGGCATTTAAATATATAAAATAAATATCAAAAATATAAATCTTTGTTTTACTATGGTTGTAAATATCAAAAAATTTCTATATGTGACACGCACCCGAGTTAAGTTAGGGTTTTTCAAAATGCTGACAGGCCGAGCTCAAAAGGTTCACCATCACTGATTTATGACAAGCAAATAAGATGATTGCCACACAGCAGTGTCTTCTCTACTTAAATATACTTGTTCTCACTACAGGTGAGGCCAGAATTGCCTTGAGTGAAGAGGAGTAAAGAAATTTTCAGAGAGAGTTGAATTTTTATCTTAAGCAATGCACTTTTCTTCTCTTAGTGATATGGGTAAAAGAAGCTGTAGGATCTTTTAAATCCAAGAAAAATATTGTGGTCATTTCTGCCCTACTGACTAATTGTTTTTATGGTTTCAGCCTAAGTTATTAGTAGAGAAGAAAAATTCCCTGAGACATTAAAAAGTAATTGAGAAGATAAAAATATATGGATATAATTTAACAAAATATTTTTGAAATGTTGTTTTGGTCTTGAAATTTAATTCTAAAATTCACATGGACTTTTTTCTCCTTCCTTCCTAGAATATCTTTATTTAATGTTGTTCGTATGATCAAGTCAACTCCCTTCCATATACATGTGCCATATTAAAAAATAATAGTCACAGACTCCCGAGGTAGCTCCAGGCAAAGATTAAAAGTCCACTCAGTCTTTAAGGGACCCTTTCCTGTCGCTCCATTCCCTCCAGGCGCTATGCTTTATATCACTCCCATAGAAGGATAGTCTTAGCTTGTTATCTTCCTGTGTTTTCAGATATTATGCTAAGATTCTTCATAGTTTAATGAATACTTCTTAGAAATCAACAACCTCTTAAGACCTTGATGAATTCCCAAAGGTGAAATTGAAGCTTAATTATAGTAGTTCAAAAAGTGTTTTGGAAACAGAAAGTCCCCTCTTATATAAAACATCCAAACTATATATCCTTTATGTATCCTGAGCTTTCCATTTGCTAGCTCACCTTGACAGCTAGCTTGTCATTTCTTATGAACAGCAAGGTTTTCATCAAGGAAGTAAATATTCTTGAGATGGTTTCTTCATATAGCCCTAGATATTTATTGCTGACATTGATATAAATGGTAATGGAATATTGGTGTTTAAAAATATAATTTACTACTTAATGCAAATTGAGATTAATGTCAGAATAATATCACATATCAAAATCGCATTTTGGTTGAGATGTAATCTTATTACTTATAACACCTAGAATTGATTTTTGCCTAGTGGCTTATTTTTGTAATATGTCTTCTTTCTGCCCTAAGCAAATGTACACATCATGTTTAAAACTAAATATTCTGATAGGATCCATGCAGTGACTTTTGTCCAACACACTCTAGAGGGCCATATCCAAATTAAAGATGCCTTGTCAATGTGAGCCCATCTCAGTAGAAAGGCAGCTGGCTGCTCCCCTGTAAAGTTGGGTAGAGTTCTATCTGTGACCTTGAATTCCCAATTGAGAGTATAATTATTTCTATTTAATTTTCTCACTTTCTCTTTGTTCCTTTGTGGTAATTGGATGTGTGAGGTGGTGGAGACTGCTTTATTTACTTGACAAAAGCTGTTTCTCTTTCATGACTTAAATATGTACTTAGGATGTCCCACCAAATAACATTTCCTCTGGCTATGATACACATTGTAATCTATTTTTGAAAAGCTTATTTAAAAATCACATCATGGTTTCTCATTTATCACATGCTTCTGGCTAAAGAAAACCTTTTGGTGCTCACTTCCTTTAAAAATGAACACACTCTCTCTTATAATTTCTGATAATTCATAAACTATTCAGAATTTTTATGCCATTTTTTGAGGTGGAAATCTGGTTGGAGCAAAGGGTATGGGTTTTATCTTGAAGCTATGTTTAAATGGGAAAGTACATTCTTTTTTTATTTAGAATGTATATAAATACTTAAAAATAGCAAAATTTTCTAAAGATGTTTTTATTATCACTTTATGAAAGATTGAGAAAAATAAACTAATCATAAAGCACATCATTTTATTTAGGGCAGCTTTGGCAAAAATGATAAAAAAATGAGGGCAAAAGATCTACTAAGTTCTTTCCCACCCACCAATCCCAACTACTTAAATCCAAGTTTTACATATATATCTAATTATATATCTAAACAAATTGTAGTTCAGATCATTTCATAACAAATAGAGAAGAATCTGAATCAGAGAGTTTGTTGAGAAAGATCACCTTTAAAAGTTATTTTTAAAAAGATATTTACAAGAGTGTGTATAGTAAGTTCTTGGTCTTCACTTAAAATATTTTTATAGCCCTGTCCAGGTGGATTAGTCGATTATAGAGTTGTTCAGTACACCAAAAAGGTTTCGGGTTCAATTCCCAGTCAGGAATTGAAAGAACATAACTAGATTTCTTGTTAGATCTCAGGTTGGGACACGCCCCAGAGGCAACAGATCAATGTTTCTCTCTTTCTCTTCCTTTGTCTCTTTCTAAAAATCAGTAAAAACATATCCTCAGGTGAGGATAAAAAAAAGTTATTTATAGACGACATGTGGACTTGGTACAATTATTTGTTTTAGTCTGCTGGACTAATAAGAGTGTTTTTAATTATTCAACAAATAGCTTGAGGTGACAATTTACATAATCTGCATATTTAAAATGGACATGTTAAAGGACAGTCAATGAAGTCAAATTTGGGTTACTTTAAAGAATACATGTAATTTAATTTAAATAACAACTTAATTTGAAATAAGTATTAATTTTAGAATAATAAAGTGATGCTAGGCCTTGTGAATAAATTTTACAAACTTCTTTTCTAATAAACTAATCAGTTGTAATACAGTTTATTCTCATAGTTTCTGCATTCCATACTTGTGAATTGTCTCACTCTCTAAAATTTATTTCTAACCTCAAAAATACTCATGGTTTTTTCAAAGTCATTGGAAGACATACACATGTATAGAGTGGCAAAAAATTGGTGTTGTCCTTGCAAGTCTGAGGCAAAATAAGGCAAAGCTCTGTGTCCTTGTGTCAGATCTCACACTACTATGTCCTTTCTGTAGTCTATTTAGTGCTACATTTCATTTATTTTGGTGCATTTTGCTAGTCATTGCACTGTCTACAGTGCCTTTCAAGCATAGTGCTGAAGTGTTGTCTAAATTTCTGAAGCTCAAGAAAGCTGTAATATGCCTTACAGAGAAATCGCTCATGTGAGATAAGCTTCTTTCAGGCATAAGCTGTAGTGCTATTGGCTGTGAATTCAATGTTAGTTTATCAACAATATGTTAAAACTAGAGGCCTGGTGCATGAAATCATGCACTCAGAGGGGTGTCCCCCAGCCTGGCCTGTGCCCTCTCACTGTACAGGAGCACTACCATCAATCGCCCCAAAGAGGTAGGCCCTGCCCACCCATCCGGGGCTCCTCAATGGATTGCCCCAAAGAGGTAAGCTGGAGCTGGGGGAACCCCAGTGGAAGTTGTGCAGCCACCAGGCCCTGCCTCCACTATGCATGCAGCCATCTTGTGACAGCGTGAGGGCATCACGGGATGACGGCATGAGGACCACCTAGGCTTTTATTAGTAAGATACAATGTTTTTAAACAGAAGAACACATACAACAAGGTTTTGTATTGATCAGTTGACCAAAATGTTGTGACCAAGTAAAGTAGCTACCCCTATATTTTCCCTAGGGGCAATGATTCAATATTCACTAATTCAGGAAATCCACGAAACTTTATAAAACACAACTAAGCAAATCATGAAAATCAACTTCATTTATGAAGCTTCTCAGCACCAGTGCCTTATGTTGGCATTTGTTTGTTTTTTACAGTGCCCTACACAAGGTCTTTGTGGGAGCATATTCAGCTTAATCTATCTGATATGACAGCACGTAGCTTTTCCATTTTTAGAGAAATAATAAATAAATGTTTTAGTAAAGTGTATGTTTCATACCTCTTTACACTGACTTCAAATGTTTACTCATAGGCCGGATTTTACATACATAGTGGGAGAATGTCCTCAATCCTGTAAAAATATCTACAGTTTCACTTGCTAAGATTGGTTTTATACCTTTGGGCATAAACTAATCATCACCTGGAGCGAGAAAGGTGTTTGCTTCTGTTCCACTTCATAATGTACTTTCAACGGTTATATGTGCATGGGGGTTTTCTGCTTTATTTGAGAATTGCTTTATCAGATCATATCTGTGATAAAATAAAAGAACTTAACACCACCTTGGTCTACATGAAGGTTATGTTGACTCTTGTTCTTTCCTTTCATGGCATTACCTTTGGCAAAAGTCTGTTTTATGGCTACCTCTTATCATGAAAGAGGAATGAAAGATATCAACAAAAATCATGCAACTCACATAAGGCTCAGCAATGAAGAGCTTATGAAATACAAATTATAGAGACTCTTCATTAGCTTTGCTTTGGTGACTGAATCCATCCAATAATCAAAGAGAATCTTTTGCTGTTGTTACAAATGATTCCTAACTTTAGATCTGATGGCAGATTTGTATTTGTGGAGCTATATATGCAGTCAGATTTTATGCTTCATCTATTGGTACACAAAGATTAGTTTGTAAGTCACTGCAACCTTTGTTCTCTGGCTTTAGATGTGTGGAGAGAGGAAATAGGATCTGGAGTCATGATTTTATCTCTAAGATTTTGGAAGCTGTTTACCTATCCCATATTTTTTGTTTGAGCAGAGCTCTATAAAACTCTGGGGAAAAAAAGTTTATAGAAAAACTTCTGATGTGGTCTCTACCTAAGCAGCATGAACAATGGCATTACAATAACCTCCAGATAGCTAATAAACCACTCTAGTTCTAACACTCAGAGGAAATATTCTGATGAATCAGAAAGTTGCTAATACCTTGAACTGGCTAATGTCTCTTTAACAATGAATAGTGTTTTCCAGTTGTTTCTGAATAAAAATTCAAGGAGTTAATATTTTTTTTATAATTCAAATTCAATAGTGCATTGAGCTCTGTTATGTGATATTAAAGATTCCTTTCCCTGATTAGAGATTAGGATTATATGTTTTAAGTTTCTGATTTGTCATTGCAAAAACACTTACTAGGGCAGGGTAAAACTGAGGCAGGAACCCAATACCATATTTCTTTCTATGATTTCTTCCCCCAGAATGCCAATATATACAAGAAAAAATGCTGACAGTTTTTCAAACTTTTTATTGTAACTCTATCTATAACCACTTTAAAAGAAAAGTGCTTTCTACTTGTCTTTGGCATTCATAGATCACAGTAGAATAGAGGTTTTGTTTTGTTTTGGTTTTGGTTTTGTTTTCTTGCCTGCCTTTTGGGGGCATATAGGCACGTTCTTCACAATTTACAATTATGTCCAAAATTTTACCAATATGTTCAGATAATTAGGACAGTGTTGTGTATGAAAAAAGAAGGGTATGAAGACCAAGAAAACCTATGGATGTTTTAACAAAGTTTGCTCTTATTCACACTTGTAAGACATGTCTACTTCTCTGTCTTTCAAACACATGCCCCATGTGCCCCAAAATAGACTCCTTTACTGAAACTTTCAGGGAGTAAGACTGCACATTCTCTGACAGTGAGACTGGATTACAAAGTCACAAGGGGACCTGGCAAGTTAACCCCCAGCTGCAGTCTGTAAGTAGAAACTTTCCACCTTCAACTCATGGCGATGGCCTTTCACACCAGCAACTTTTTAAAGTTCTACCTCTTCATAGTAGAGCCTTTTTGTTTGGCTTTGGTTGATATGTGAATAACATTCAGAGTTTTATCATGCCCTACAAGCCTCAATGTTTTTGTAGCTTCTGGCTATTTCTTTGACATAAGGTTCTATCAATCTACCCTGTCTACTCTTTGCAAAGTATCCTCCTTTTTATTCCTTAGAGCCTGAATACCTTTCCCCCCTCTGTCAAGAAACGCTGCAGATATATTCACGACCTGCTTTGCACAGCTCACTTTGCACAGCTCAGAAAGGATTTCTCTGACCACGTATCATACTCAAATACCTTAGTGTTGTTATTTTTAATACATAACCCTTCCATTACCTGAAAAATACCATTTATTTCTTTTTTGTTTTGGTTCCTGGAATTATATCTTTTACAAACAGGAATGTAGTGTTGGGTTTGCTTGTTTTGTGTTTTGCCCCCTCCCCACCACTGTATCCCAAGTACCAAAAATGTCCCAAGCACAGCATAGTAGATACAAAATAAATATTTGTTGAATAAAGTAAATTTCATTGCTGTATTTTTCTTTATATTCCTTCTACTTATCTTCATCATATCAGGAAAGAGAAAAAAATTTCAAACTAAAGTAAACAAAGATAGTTAAAATAAAAAAGGCAGCATGTTCTTGTAGTGTTTAGGCCACAGACTCTGAGATCAGAAGAGAGCCTTGCTAGGTTCAAATCCTGGCTCCCAGGCTTGCTAACTGTGCAAACCTGGGAAAGTCACTCAACCTATTTGTACCTCAGTTTCTTTGTCTATAAAATGGGGCAATTATAAAACATGTACCTATCCCATTGAATCATTTTACAAATTAAGTGGGTTAATGCAGATAAAGCCTTTTGGACAAGAGCTGAGTATGTAAGTATCTATTTAGCACTGGCTGCTATTATTATCATGGAGGTAAATATAATCAGGAAAGAAAAGAGACCACATTTGTATACATTATGGGAAAAGTTGGAGTGAGATGATATAGATTGGAAGGAGTTTGATTAGAACGTACAATTAGCTCTCTGCATTTGCTAGTTAGTGAGCTAAACCTCCAAATGTCTCTTCTAGTTTGAGTGAACTAGTAGATCCAAATATCTCTGTATGTCAAAATTTGTCAGCCTATGTTTAGTTTTATAAATTCGCCTTCGCAAATTAGTGATTTCTAATACTTTAGCAGTGGTTCTCAACCTGTGGGTCACAAACAATGAAAATACATCCTGCATATCAGATATTTACATTACGATTCATAACAGTAGCAAAATTACAGTTATGAAGTAGCAACAAAAATAATTTTATGGTTGGGGGTCACCACAACATGAGGAACTGTATTAAAGGGTCGCGGCATTAGGAAGGTTGAGAACCACTGGTTTAGGGGAAAATATTTCCCTTGCTTCAGCTTTGGAAGCTGAGATAGATGTAACATATTTGGAAGTAAAGACAAATGGGAGGAGAATAATCACAACTTTTTGATTCTCTATGTCAATAAGCAAATGCTAACCTTTAGCTCCAGGTCAGGCCCACCTCCCAGCAAAACATACACATGATACACACAGAGAAACGCTGACACGCTAGTATGCTTTCTGTGAGTGGCTGATATTGTTAAGCAATCATGGCCCATTCTCTTTGGAGAGCTATGGTACTTTAGGATACTTCCTAGCACAGATCTTCAAGCACTCACTTCCACAATCAAAACTGATATAAGGTCCTTTTGTTGTTGTTAATCCTCACCCAAGGATATTTTTCCATTGATTTTTAGAGAGAGTGGTACAGAGCGGAGAGACAGAGAAAGAGAAACATCAATGTGAGAGAGACACATCAACTGGTTGCCTTCTGCATGCTTCCCTATAGCGGCAACCAAAGTATATGCCTGTGACTGAAATAAAACCTGGGACCCTTTAGTCCACAGGCTGATGCTCTATCCACTGAGCCAAACCAGCTAGGACTAATGTAAAGTCTTTGAGAGGATGGATTTTTGTCGCCTTGAGTAACTGTTATATCACCAGAGTCCTAGAACAGTGGTGGCACAGAGTAAGTGCTCAGTAAATATTCCTTGTCTAAATGATTTTCCATCTTTGACTTAGGCCTTCAGGTAATGAAATCATATATTTTTTAGAGCAAGTCATGATGCCACCATACACACAAAAAAACATAAGTGAGGAGATAATAACTTACTTCATTTTGATTGTACATAAAGTTTTATAAATGAAATGAAAGTGTTATAGGCCTTCTATTAATCTACCTGTCACCCCAATCTTCTCATCCTTCTGCTTTATAATGCATTCTAGGTGTACTCAATTAATGACAACAGAAATCAATGAAAACACCTTCTCAAATTAGCCCAAGTATTTTTCCATGATCCATATCCCCACTCTGACATGCATCCTCATGTTTATATGGCTTTTTCTGGTCTCTAAGTCTCATATTTACTTCTTTATTTTTGTTGACTACATTCTCTAGATCTGAAAAATAATCCTGGACCATCTACATGGCTCTGGTCTAGAACTTTATTTTCATCCTTTCTTTAGTTTTATTCCCTGTGCTTCTGGGAACTGTGGCAACCTTGCTCAAAGTCAGGTGACCTTATGTATGGGCCAGGCCTCCCAGATATTCTACCTGCAGAATGTCTCAGCTCTCTTCTTCTCACACTTGATGTGATAATAGAGTGAATAAAGTCATCCTCATAGGGTGAAGACACACACATTTTGTTTTTCTTAATCGTAACTACCTAATATCAATTATTACAGCCACGTAAGTGCTAAGCTCATGGATCTGATGTAATTTACATTCCATCTGGTGTTTGGAGAGTTGTCCCTTGTTAGGGTTATTAGTATGTTTAAAGAACCACACAATGCAGACAGTTTACTCTTTAGTTCCCAAGTGTCCCTGTATTTTAAAGAGCCATTGAGTGCTAGAAATCCAGGCTGAAGAATAGTAGCCAAGAGTGCACATTTATTCAATAAGCTATTATGAAAATACTCGAGGTCCGTTGCAGGAAGATTTCTGCAAGAATAGGGCTTCCTGCAGCTGGAGCAAAGCCCACCAAGGAGGGCTTTGCTCCCGCCTCTGCTGCCCCGCTTGCCTCTCTGCAGCTCAGCTCCCTTCTGCAGCACTTGGCTTCCTTCTACGTTGTCTTCAGTCTTCACTCCGTGCCTGCATATGCAAATTAACCACCATCTTTGTTGGGTTAATTTGCATACTCATCTGATTGGCTGGTGGGCGTAGTGGAGTGACACCAATTTGCATGTTTCTCTTTTATTAGTGTAGATTAACTTAGCATTTTTGGAAATGATGCATAGACCTTCTACTTAGATCTTCTGTATGTTGGTCCTTTGGGAATTTATAAGTAAGCCCCAAAGTATGTAAACAAGTAGGTATGTTTTTATTGATTAAAACATAAAAGGGGGTGTTTGAAAATTTCTATTTGTATTCTACCTAATATTGTAGTTCAGGGATCTATCTTGTCTGTACAACGAATAACTTCAGATATGAGGACAAGTGACTGTATTCTTTGTGTCTTGGTTTTATCATCTAAAATACCTGATCACATCTAACTTATACAGGTTTTGTGAAGATTAAAGGAACTACTATATGGAAAGTACTTAGAGAAAATGCCTTGCACAATGGATACCTTGCACAATGGATACAAATATATATTATATATTATTGTAATTCTCATTTCTACATACACTTTTAATTCATATTTAAGCCTCAATCATTTTTTTGGAATTACATTTATAGAATATAAATTTGCAGGAAGTAATTTTCTCCAAATTATAATATATAATTTTGTTTCCTTTAATATAACAAATGTGAAGTGAAAGGGAACAAAAAAGGATTGGAGACTGTTTTAAATACGACTCGAATTCTTCTTTAAACATGTAATTTTGAACAAATAAAAATCTCATTTTCCATAATTATACTTAATACGTAAAGGAAAAACAAAATATAAAATAAATTCTGTAGCTTGAAATGGAGGGGTAACATTCCTAATATGGTTTTCCTTGGCATATTTAAAGTATGAAAAAGAAGCTGTGCCATAAACCTGTGGTTAAAGAATTTTAAAATAGTTGACAAATAAAAATAAAGAAAGAGGGACATACCAGACTCAGCTGGTAGTTTTTAAACCAGGGATTCTTACATGCCTTTGTGTGGGTTTGAGGATACTAGTACTTTTGATTGATTGATTGATTGATTGATTGATTTCAGAGAGAAAGGAGAGGTAGAGAAAGATAGAAACATCAATGATGAGAATCATTTATCGGCTGCCTCTTGCACACTCCCCACTGGGTATCAAGCCTGCAATGTGGGCATGTGTCCTGACCTGGAATCAAACCATGACCTCCTGGTTCATAGGTCAATGCTCAACCACTGAGTCATGCAGATCAGGCTGAGGATACTAGTATTATATGAGCATCACTCTTCAGCTACATTTTCCCTATCATTAGTGACAGTGAAACATGAAAAGTGTCTTCTATCATATGAGTTTTTATTCCAATCTATTTATGGGGCTGAAAAGGTAAGTGGAAAGCATAATATTTCTAATAAGTCCTAAATTTGCTAGCCATAGTGATAAGACAAGAAGAAGAAATATATGGCATCCAAATTGGAAAAGAAGAACTAAAACTGTCATTATTCCCAGATGACATGATACTGTACATAGAAAAGCCCAAAGAAACTACTAGACTTAATAAATGAATTTGGCAATGTAGCAGGATACAAAATTAACACTCAGAAATCTATGGCTTTTTTATACACCAAGAATGAACTCACAGAAATAGAAACTAAAAAAAAAAAAAATCCCATTTACCATTTCTCACACACACACACACACACACACATACACACTCACAAAAAAATTAAAATATCTATGAATAAACTTAACTAAGGAGATAAAAGACCTGTACTCAGAAAACTACAGAACATTGAAAAAGAAAAAGAAGAGACATAAACAAATGGAAGAATACACCGTGTTCATGGATTGGTAGAATCAACACCATTAAAATGGCCATACTACCTGAAACAATTTATAGATTCAATGCAATCCCCATTAAAATACCAACAGCATATTTGACAGACCTAGAACAAACTCTCCAAAAATTCATTTAGAATAAAAAAGACCCTGAATAGCCACAGCAATCCTGAGAGAGACAAACAAAGTTGGAGGGATCACAATACCAAATATCAAGCTGTATTACAAAGCCACTGTTCTCAAAACTGCCTGGTACTGGCACAAGAACAGATGTATAGAGCAATGGAACAGAACAGAGAACCCAGAAATCTCCCCAAGCCATTATGCTCAATTAATATTTTACAAAGAAGGCTAGAGCATACAAAGGAATCAAGACAGTCCCTTCAATAAATGGTGTTGGGAAAATTGATCAGATACATGCAAAAAAATGAAACTAAATCACCAACTTACACCATACACAAAAATAAACTCAAAATGGTTAAAGGACTTAAATGTGAGATTGGAAACCATAAAAATTTTAGAAGACTCCAAAGGCAGCAAAATATAAGACATATGTCCTAGCACTATATTTATACATACAGCTCCTAGGGCAATGGAAACTAAGAAGAAAATAAACAAATAGGACTACATCAAAATAAAAAGCTTCTGCACAACAAAAGAAACCATCAACAAAACAATAAGAAAGCCCACTTCATGGGAGAACATATTTTCCAATGCTATCTCAGATTAGCATTTAATCTCCAAAATTTACAGGGAACTCATACAACTTAACAAAAGGAAGATAAACAATCCAATCAAAAAATGGGCAAAGGACCTAAATTGGCACTTTTCGAAAGAGGACATGCAGAATGCTGAGAAACATATGAAAACATGCTCAAAGTCACTAATCATCTGAGAGATGCAATAAAAACAACACTGAGGTACCATCTTATACCTCCAGAATGGCTATCATCAACGAATCCACAAACGACAAGTGCTGGCAAGGATGTGGAGAAAAAGGAACCCTCCAGCACTGCTGGTGGGAATGCAGACTAGTAGACTTGTACAGCCACTATGGAAAACAGTATTGAGATTCCTCAAAAAATTAAAAATGGAATTCACATTCAATCCAGTAATCCCACTTCTGAAAATATATCCAAAGAAACCAGAAACACCGATCAGAAAGGATATATGCACCCCTATGTTCATAGCAGCACAATTTACAATAGCTAACGTTTGGAAACAGCCTAAGTGCCCATCAGCAGATGAGTGGATTAAAAATAGTGGTACATCTACATAATGGAATACTATGCTGCTATAACAAAGAAGGAACTTTTACCATTTGCAACAGCATGGATGGAACTGGAGAGCAGTATGCTAATGAAATAAGCCAGTCAGAGAAAGATAAATATCATATGATCTCACTCATATTGAACAACGGACCTTGAAAGGACTGACTCCATCCTGTCCCTCGCCCTCCATCTGAACCATATTCACTCCATCTTGTTCCCGTAACCTCCATTTTATGACAACTGCTGTTTAAATTTTTCCACTAAACACAGATGGTCCTTTGTTCTATTAATTCCAGGAAGTAACTCTGCTATTTTCTAGCTTATGTAAGCATGCTTGCTCGAATAATGGGGAAAATAAGACATTTTGGGGGGGGGACTAGCAATCTGAATCTGTGCCAATAACCTCATGTACATTCTTACCAGCCTATAGTCTAGTCACTGTTCCCTCTTAATTATCTGGTCCTGCAAGTCGCTCTGCCGGCGTCGGGGTCTCGTCCTCCTTGGTTCCTCCCATGCCAAGTGTCCTCTGGTTATCTAAGCTATGCTATGCTCAAGACTACAATCTTTCTGAAAAGTATCTGCTAAGCACAGCTTCCCCCTTTGTTCTAACCAGGATGTAGTTTGACCTTATAAACGATCCCCTAAGCTCATTAGGGGGCCGTGAGGTTTGGAGAGGCATGAGCCATTCGCAGCCACTGACATTTACAATAAAGACTCCAAATTCGTCCCTCTGACTGTGGTGTCTTCTGTTTGACTTGCTGAATTCCAATATAACAATATGTGGGATATAATGAACAACATAAACTGATGAACAAAAACAGATCCAGAGACAGAGAAGCATCGGTCAGACCGTCAAACCTCAGAGGGGAGGTAGGGGAGGGTGGAGGAAAGGGAGAGAGATCAACCAAAGGACTTATATGCATTCATATGAGCCTAACCAATGGACACAGGCGAGGGGGGGGCTGCGTGGGAGGTTGGAGAGACAATGGGGGGTAAGGACATATTTAATACCTTAATTAATAAATAAATAAAATAAATTAAAATATCCAGAGACTAAGAAACACTAAACAGACAGTCCAACCTCAGAGAGAAGGCAGGGGAGGGTGTGGTAAGAGATAAACCAAAAGACTATGCATGTATATTAGCATAACCAATGGACATGGACACTGGGATGGTGGGAGCTTGTCTTGGGGGTCAATCAGGGGAAAAAAAGACATGTAGTACTTTAAACAATAAAAAAAATTAAGATGGCAATATCAAAACATATCAAAACAGGTTTACTATGTCTCATTTCTATCTAAACCAAGGGTGCAACCGTTCTAAGTGCAAAAGTGATTCTGCGGGACATATATGAGGGAAGTTGGCTATATTAGCACCACAGTGATAAACTGTCAGTAAACTGAACAGAAATCCCAGCATGAAAGCCATGACACCTGGTTTGATTTTAAACTGTCTTTGCATAATAAACCACTACAATGTAGCAATTCATTAAATTATTCAAAACAGGCCATTATACAATCATCTGGAACATTCTGTGCATTTATGATTTTAAAGTGAGAGTATAAAGGCAACCCTACACTTTTAATTCTCTTACATATGTCTGAAACTGATCAGTTAATATCTGTATACATAGATATTACATAGATATAGATATTCCCCACATAAATCCATGGAAGTAATCTCAAAAAGTATGCTCTTAGTATTTCAACATCAGAATCATACTGAGTATGTGTAGATGTTCAGACTTCTGGCCTAACTTGAATTGCCTAGAATGCTTATCAGATAATCCAAATATTGGTCCTTAATTTATAAAAAGAAAACCAACAAAAATAGTAATGTCTATCTGGAATTCTATAAATGTAATTAACTAAGAGTTATTATAAAATAATATTTTACAATTACCATTTCCTAATTAACCAAATTTAGGAAAAAAGACATAAAAATTCACATATCAAAAGAGATATTCATTCTTTACAGGTTTACTATGTCTCGTTTCTATCTATACTAATAATAGAGGAATGTGCAAATTGTCTGGGACGCTGTCACAGTAACAGTAATGACCAGCAGGCTGCCTGGGGTGACAAGGCTGGCAGGGGGTTTAGTGAGAGACAACCAAATCTTGAACAGCAGGCTGCATGGGGCAATCAGGCCTGCAGGGGTGTTAGTAAGGAATGACCTAAACCGGCAGTCAGACATCCCCTGAGGGGTCCCGGATTGGAGAGGGTGTGGGCTGGGCTTAGGGGACCCCCCCCCATGCACAAATTTCATGCACTGGGCCTCTAGTTATATGTTATGCCTCAAAGTCTGTGTGCCTTTCTGATTAAAAGGAACATTAGCAAGAGTAACCCCAAAGACTATGTCTCCCATTTGATTTTGTTTCTACATTTCAACAACTTGTCAACTATGGAGAGTTAGGTACCCTTCACTTACATGATTTTGGTGCTGGAGGGTGGCCAGGCTCCTCGCTGTTAATATTCCTATTGATTACTATTCTTGTATCCAACATGCATAATGTACATTATATAGCAGAAGACGTTTTCAGGTTTCATTCTCTTCCATCCTGATAACACTTATTCACATAAATACATCAACCTCAATTATTCCAGGCCTGATAACCCCAGCTCATCCTCCATTGCAGTCCTTTGATGTCAGGTGGCTGGTTACTAGGGATTGTTTCATGTAGACATTTACTCTGAAAAGGAAGCAATAACTTGATAGTGCTTTTTCAGTCAGTGTGATGGACTTCCCCTGATGCACATACTGCATTTATTTCATTCCAATGTCTCTCTTTTTAAAAGTTGTTAAAGAAGCTTGGAAACGGTAATTGTAAAATATGAATAAATGTGTTTTCTCCCTGTAAAAAGCTTAACACTTTCCACTTACTATTTCTGACCTGACCAAACCCTTTACAAGATGCCTTTCAAGCAGGTGGATAAAAGTAAATTTTGACTTTTTCTTTCTTAATTGCAAATGATCACTCAATTCAGATACCTATAATATTTTTAAAAACTGATAACTAATCTTTTTAAAACTATTGTACTTGGATGAACTACTGCTCATTCAGTCACTAGATTTAAAGGTCAGAGCTGCTGTTTGTATTCAACTCCCAAGACCTAAACCATTTCACTCTTTCTGTCTGTAATTTTAGCTGCTGTGATTATGTGTTCCTGCTGGGTAAAGGGCAGAGTGGAGCTTTTAACAGTTCAGAGTGCTACTAGTACAGTACTCTAACTGAAGCTGTTGTTGGGTTGCTTGTCTGTTTATTTGTTTGCTTTATTATTTATTTAGGTGTGTGTCAGTATGTGCATGTTTCCCTAAGGAGTCATTCAGCGATTCAGCATACCTGTGTTTGTTATTAATTTTCCCCCTTCAGTTCCCTTCTCTACTCTCATTTCATTAACTCAGATACAATTTTTTCCACAAGTATGTTTTATTGATTTCAGAGAGGAAGGGAGAAGGAGAGAGAGATAGAAACATCAAGGATGAGAGAGAATCATTGATGAGCTCCCTCCTGCACGCCCCCTACTGGGGATCAAGCCAGAAACCCGACCACGTGCCCTTGACCGGAATTGAACACCAGATCCTTCAGTTCACAAGCCAATGCTCTACCCACTGAGCAACAAGCTAGGGCATCAGATACAAATTAATAAACACAGTTGGCCATTATTTCCTCAATGTAAAATTTCCACTCTGTGAATTAAATTTCCAGGAGATATGAAAGTTGTTTTGTTTTTTCAGAGAAAATCATAATGGGAAATCCATTTGATTTAGATGGGAAAGGTTTGCCTTAATATCTGGAAATGTATACCAATTTGCGAAAGCAGGTAATATCAAAGATATTTGAGTGGAGATGTGGTGCAATAAGAAAATCGGGCATTTTAAATACTTGGGCTCTGCATTTAAGACAAGGCTACAATGAAATTTTTGAATTGTTTTAGACACCCTCACTGTGCAATGTGCACTTATGTATTTTTCATGGCTACCCATGTTCTCCCTTTACTTCCATTGGGGCAGTTTTCTTCTTTATGAGACTGAAGCTCTACCTACTTCACTAACACAGTTACTAAAACTTTCTACTTTCTGTGTTCAGACATTTTGGTAGATGTGGTAGGCTTTGAATTCTTTTCTATACCATATTCAGGGTCTTGAAATCTTCATCTTCCAAGCAGAAGATACATAGTAATCAGCAAATCTTATAAGAGATGGAAGAAAGGTATCATCTGTTTAAAATGTCAGAGGGAACTTTCCCCAATAATAAATCTTCCCTTAGGTACTGCCAGCTTCAAATCCTGTGTTTGTCCCCCAAACATAGATTATCTACTTTTTTTAAAATTCTTTCAAAGGTCCTCCCACTGCAGGGGCTTTGATGTATTCAAATGAAACTTCATGAAAATAATATTTTGCACCTTTTTTTCTGTCGACAGCCTCAGGTGTATGTATGAGTTGTGCTCTAAAAGTTATCAAGTTAGTATTTTGAACTTAAAACACATTTTCACTGAAGGGGGAAAAAGGAAAGTTCAATAAAGCGCTCAAATCTCCAGGCTGGTTTATCAGAGCAAAATGTACCTGAAGGTGAAATTGCTGTTATTTTTTGCTTGGTGCTTCCTACAACTACCTGAGCAACAGAATTTTCCTTTAAAGCTTACTGAAATAGATTTCTGAACTGCTATTTCCTCCTTCTTATTCAAAATTTAACTCACTATATCTAGAAAATAGTTTGGGATAATTTAGATTTTTAAAAAGAAATTCTGAAGAGAGTGACTATTTTAATGTGGAATATATTATACATAATGACTACATGAAAGTTTTTTCAGAGAAAATCATATTGGGGAAATCCATTTGATTTAGATGGGAAGGGTTTAGATGGAATAGAGTTAAGATGAGAATAAAATGGACTTTCTTGCACTCACTAGTTAATTTAAGAGCATGTTATTATTTTCTTGGAAACTCCATAGCAAACTGTCCTCATCCTATCCATTTCCCTCATGCCCCAAAAAGTAACACTGGCCTCAGTTTTGTCATGATCTTTCTTGCTTTTCTTCATTGTATTACCAAACACACACACACACACACACACACACACACACACACACACATTTAGATACGTTAATAGGTATGTCTATTTTTGCCTTTTTGAAAATTATTCAAATGGAAATATACTTCAAGTTTTTTCTATAACTTGATTTTTTTTTCAGACAATTTTGGATTTTGAGATCTATAGATACTCATCATGTTCAATGCCATAGAGTATTCTACTCTATATATCAAAATGTATTCACTTTATTACTAACAACTATTTGATATGTTGCATTTATATCTGAAAGTCATTGAAATTCTTTTCCCAAATGTTATACTTAATCGGCAGCTCTTTTAGGTTATTTATCTAGACAGTTTATCAAAATGGAATGACTGTCTGATTTCTATTTTTCAATCATTTCCCTTTTAATTTTTTCCCTATTCTATTATATTGACAAGTAATTTGTTTAATTACACTTTTCTAGAGAGCAGAGATAGAGGCAGATAATTTAGGCTGATGCTTTATATAAGGGAAAAGCAATCTTAAAAGTGAAAGAAAAAGTGGTACAAGAAAGGAAGGAAAGTAATTACAAGATAGTATATAACCTAGCTATTAACAATATTCAAACAACAAACAAACAAAGAAAATATACCTCTAGGAGGGTATAGAGGGGATAAATGGTGATGGGAAAAGTTAAATTAAATTAAATTAAACAAATAAAGACTCTGGAGAAACTATAGGTAAGTGCCATGTCTAGAGCATTCTCTCAACAGAAGAAAGGGAGCAGCATTTATCTGCCATCTCCAAGTGTTTGTCATGATGCCCCAGGGCATTAACTCTTCTAAGCTATTGTGTTACCAGATGTTTACAGGAAGCCTTGGGGGAAGCCAAATTCTCTACCCTCATTCTGATATTCATATGAATCCCAACATAGTAGGGGGAGCTAGAGCTTCCATGGATCCAGTCCATTTAATCCTAGGAATGAACTCCTGTCACAGCAGGCAAAAGTCCAATCCCCGGAAAAACAGCGCAGCCAATGGAGTTAAGGAACCAGCCCTAACTGGTTTGGCTCAGTGGATAGAGAGTTGGTCTGCGGACTCAAGAGTCCCAGGTTTGATTCCGGTCAAGGGCATGTACCTTGGTTGCGGGCACATACCCAAGTAGGGAGTGTGCAGGAGGCAGCTGATCTATGTTTCTCTCTCATCTATGTTTCTAACTCTCTATCCCTCTCCTTTCCTCTCTGTAAAAAAAAAAAAAATCAATAAAATATATTTAAAAAAAAAGAAATCAGATTATGGTGACTCACTGAGCGGTGTTGAAGGTGGGAAAGGGACATAGCAGGTGGGGGTGGGAAGAAGACTAAACGGAATACTTTCTGTAAAAATTGTATCGAAATAAATCTCCAGTACAGATTTGAAACTGGCATCATAGTATTCCATATATCCTTTTATTTGCTTTGACCTTTGAGAAAGGGTTTGAAGCTCTTCTGTGGGAGTTTGTTTGTTTTTGCCTTTCTTTAGGTTAAGAAAATTCCCACCAATTTTTATTTGCTATCCCTTTTGAAATCATAAAAGTGTCAAATCATGTCAAATGTATTGTGAAAATTTATTTTTAAAGTTACACAATTTTTCTCCTTTTAACAAATATGATATATTTTAAAAGCAATATCTATGTTATTTTTCCCTGTAGATTAATACATTTTATTTACTAACATTTTCTTTAGAATTTTGAGGCTATTCTTCATATTTGGCAGCACTTTGGTCAGTTTGGCCAACTCTACTGATAAGATCCAGATCACCATTTCTCAGGAGCCTGAGCTCCAAGTTTCTTTGCCTTTGTTAGGATTGGCCCAGTTTAACTGGTCCTCTTAGGTAGATATGAGCCACTTATGTTCTGCAAGTTTACTGTTTCCCTTAAGAATTATGTCCCAACAGCTCCAGGATGTTCTTTTCCTTCTTTGTTCATATGACTGGTCCCTTTGACTAGATCATAAACTAGTGAAATGCACAAACTATAGCACAAAAAAACAGGCACTTTACTTACTTAAAAGAATAAACAAATATTTGGTGTGAAAAGAAATATAAAAATAGATTTAGTATACTCAAAGGCCTGAGGAAAACAATTACCTAAATATTAGACAAAAGCTATTTCCTTAAAGGAATGGAGTAGTGGCTTTTGCTGAAAGAGCAAGGATGGTGTAGTAGGTGAAGATCCTGCCTATGACATAATTCTCAGGTTAGCAAAATCTTATTTAGATCTTTGATGCATTTTGAATTAATTTTTGTAAATGGGGACAAAACTATAATTCAGTTTCATTCATTTGCATGTGGCTTTCCAGCTTTCCAAACACCATTTATTGAAGAGACTATCTTTATCTGTGTTTCTGGCTCCTTTGTTGAAAATTACCTGTCCATATGCATGTAGTTTTATAGCTGACTCTCTATTCTGTTCCATTGATCTGTGTGTCTGTTTCTCTGCTAATACCATGGTGTTTGGATTATCATAACTCTGTAGTGTAATTTGAAGTAAGGTACCTCCAGCTTTGTTCTTTTTCTCAGGATTGCTTTGGCTGCTCAGGGTCTTTTGTGGTTCCATACAAATCTGATAATTTCCCATTTTATTTCTTTAAAAAATGACATTGGGATTTTGATGGGGATTGTATTAAGTCTGTGTATTGCTCTGGGTAATATGGCTATTTTATCAACTATGTTGATTCTTCCAGTCCATGAACACAGGATTTTTTTTTCTATTTTGTTGTGTCTTTTCAATCTCTTTTAATAATGCGTTGTAATTTTCAGTATATAGGTATTTCACATTCATTGTTAAGTTTATTCTTAAGAATTTTATTTTGGGGGTTGCAATTGCAAAAAATAATACCAACAAAAAATCCTAAAGACTCCACCAAAAATACCAATTTGAAACAATAAACAAATACAGTCAAGTTGCGGGATACAAAATCAATGTGCAAAATTTCATCGCCTTCCTCTAAACTAACAACAAAAAATCAGAAAAAGAAATGAAAAAAAAAACCACACAACACTCAATTATTTTTGCAATTGCAACTAAAAGCAAAATCTTATCATGAAGAGTTGCGAGCATAAAGGGAAGAATGACCTTGTCTGGTTCTCATATTACTGTGTCATATTTTGTCACTATGTATATTTTTGCAGTAGTCACATTAGGTATATAAGACATAATATCTGCATCTGGAAGGTGAAGTAGACATTGTGTTGAGTGGCATCCTGTGGAAAGAAATAAATCAAATGAGAGAGGAGAGCTCCTCTGATGCTGAGCAGTAAGAGCAAACCCTCCCTATGGCGTTCCACACAAAGAACCCATAAGCAAATAGAGGCAAGAACGGGCTTGGCTATGCCTTGTTTTTCTCAGTCCTACTGGATCTCCTTTTTCTTTTTTAGGTATTAATATGTGTGTGTGTGTGTGTGTGTGTGTGTGTAAACTAACAACTTTCTCATCAACCAAAATTATAATTTCAAAATATCTGGGAAAAATGTTATTAGAATATCTAAATATCCAAGAGTTCAACTCATTGCCAGAAGTAGTGAAACACAAGAATATATAGTTTAACTGTGATAAAGTTAAGAAACATGTCAGGGAATACACTTTTGTCATGATTTGACTCTTTTCTAGATAGGAACAAATAATCAAGAGAAAAATGCAAAGTGGAAATGTAAATACATAAAACTATCAGTGAATAAAAAAAGTCATCTGATGAATTACAACTGAATGATAATTAAATAGGAAGGAGAAATGCAAAATCAGCTTTATCATCTTACATTAATAATAACAGAGAGCTATTAGAGAACAATAATTACAAAACCATATTGCAGATTATATTGACCAATTTCTTAATCTCTCCTATTTGGTACAGGCAGATCTTTTAAAATTCAAAGAAATGGCTTTATTTTATGACCATTTTTTGTCTTCTATATTTGGCTTTTAAATAAAAGAATCTGGATTATTTATATTGTACTGACATCTGGTGGACCTTGGCCTTGATACAACTAGAAAAAAAACAATGATTGGAAACATCCATCAAGGTCCACTGAACAAATCTATGGCAGCCTTCAAGTCACACACTAAATCAGTCAGGGTGAGAACCTTATTTTAGATTCTATCAACATCCCTTCACTTCACTTAAAGGGGAAAATTGAACAACTCTTGGTCACATAATGAAGCTGTTTTAATACCTAGCACTTCTCCAATAATACCTCTTTGTGAAGTCCAAAAGCTATGATATATAGGAGATTATCACATAAGAAGCCTGATACCTTCTTATTTCTTAAACCCAAAAACTTTTCATGATGATGTCTCTTCTGCTGTAGACATATTTAGAAATACATGTATGGGATTAATACATGTATCTATGGAACTCTTGCCAAACTGCTTGAGAGCAATTCAACTATGTGAGAAGTGAAGGGATATTTACAAGCTTCACAATGAGCAGTCTTTGGTCAAGTTTAGTTTTGTTCACTTTAAAAAATCTAGCCTGGACTCATGGGCTCTATTCCTATTGAAATAATGCAAAAATACAATCTGAGATAATGGGGAAATTAGGGTAAAATAACATTTTTAGTTAGTCTAAAGTTACATGAGGAATTAACTTTCTGAAAACAAAAATTTTCACCTTTTTTTTTCTTTCATTCAAACTACTGGGAGAGTACTGCCTCACTTATTCCTTAGGACTAGAAGGAGAACGAAATCAGGCCAATTCATCCCAAATGCTGCTATATTCAGGAAAGGCTGTTATTATTTTATGCTATTTCATCCCAAAAGATTTTGTCTACTGTTTACAAGTCACAGAGGAAGAAAAGAACATAATTTTTAAGTGGTAATGAAGAGTAAAATTATAATCATGTTAAATGCTTTTTAGTGTTCCATTATAATTAAACTAGAGGCCCGGTGCATGAAAATTCATGCACTGGAGGGGGGTCCCTCAGCCTGGCCTGCCTCCTCTCACAGTCTGGGAGCCCTCAGGGGTGGGAGGCAACCCAGCATTCAGGGGAAGGTGACGCCTCATCACACCTCTGCTGCTGTCACTGCTGGCAGCGCAAGCCTCGGCCGGCCCTGGGCAGCTGGGAAGCCACCATCCAAGGCCTGCCTGTGCCTCGGGCTGGCCCTGGGCAGCTGGAGGGCTGAGGGGACTGGGGGTCTCTGGAGGCAGGCGCACAGAGTGGCCGGGCCAAGGGGTGGGCCTGGCCTTGCCGCACGCCTGCCAACCCCGCGAGGCTGAGGGGACTGGGAACCACCATCTTGTGGCTGTGGGTGCAGCCATCTTTGAGGGCATGGCAGCCAATTAGCATATTCCCTCCTTATTGGCTGTGGGTGCCGCCATCTTTGAGGGCATGGCAGTCAATTAGCATATTACCTCCTTATTGGCTGTGGACACCACCATCTTTGTGATGGTGTGAGGGTCAATTAGCATATTCTCTCTTTATTGGATAGGATTATTAGTCTAAGGTATTATTGTCAAAATTATATATGAGAAACCTGTCTGTGCATTTTATCCTGACTCTGATTTACTGGTCACATACTCTCTGCTTGCATAGATTGGAGCCAGTAACCTCACTGTGCACTAAATTCATAAACACCAATAGGTACTCAGAATAGGAGCATAATTGTGATTCACTCCATCCCAGAAAATATGAAATTACTGAATTAAAAAGATGCTCAGCAAAATGACTATCACAACACTAACAAGTTGAGACACATTGCAATATCTTTTAATCTTAACAAATCCAAATAATTTTGAAAATGAAATTTCTGGGTACTTATCTAACAGGTCCTTAACAGAGAAGAAATATAATTCACAATGATGAGAAAAAGGAAATCAATAACTCCATGTCCAGAGGAGATTTATGGGGCAAATAGTTAATTAAATTGATTGAACATACTTAAATGGGGACTTAGCCAATGAAATCATCTCCGTAAAGTGTTATAAATTTAAGCATGTGTGTATATATACATAATATACATTAACATGAGCTATATATGAATATCAATGTGAAATAGCTCATACATGAACCCTGCATTTTAAAGTTGCTTGGTTAGTTTCATTAATAAAAAACTTAATAATGGAGTTTGTGACTATAGATTGATTGCTCTAATCAGAAAGTTGTAAATTTGCTCCATCATATTTTTTGTAGCTATAACTTTGTAGCTATAACTTTGAGATAATACAATGTTATATTATCTCATAGAATCAATTCAAAACTACAACTCTATTTGCCTTTCCTGAAATGGACACTATTATTTTATTACTTTCCATTGTAATATTTCTAAAAATAATTGTGACAATTCACTTCCTTTTCATTTATATTATTCAATTTTTATGAAAAACCCTATTATTATGCTGCTTTTCTGCCTTTTATGCTCAAATATAAAATATTGAGATATTGTGATATAATGTTGGCCTTAAGAAAGTAGAATCTAGTGAATGCATTTCAAAAGCCATACCAGAGCACTGAACAGGTATTAATGGGAGATAAAAGGTACCATAGTTATTCAGCTCTTCTTTTTCTTTCTTTATTTATTGTTTAAAGTATTATATATGTTTCCTTTTTCCCCCATCAACTCCTCCCCAGCCACTCCCACCCTCCAGTAAATGCCCCCACCACCCCAGTGTTCGTGTCCATTGGTTATGCTAATATGCATGTATACAAGTCCTTTGGTTGATCTCTTACCCCCCCCACCCTTCCCTCTGAGGTTGGACTGTCTGTTTGGTGTTTCTTTGTCCATGGATCTATTTTTGTTCATCAGTTTATGTTGCTCATTATATCCCACATATGAGTGAGATCCTGTAATATTTGTCCATGGATCTATTTTTGTTCATCAGTTTATGTTGCTCATTATATCCCACATATGAGTGAGATCCTGTAATATTAAAAGTTCCTTCTTTTTTATACTAGTAGTAGGGTAGTATTCCATTGTGTAGATGTACCACAGTTTTTAAAAGTTCCTTCTTTGTTATACTAGTAGTAGGGTAGTATTCCATTGTGTAGATGTACCACAGTTTTTTAATCCAATCATGAAAAGGAATCCTCGTTAAAAAAAAATGGAACTCCCATTTGACTCAGCTCTTCTTAAACAAACAAACAAAAACAGACTGTATAAATATATTTTTGTCATATTGTTAAGACTGAAAGCAAAAGTTCATACTAGTATATATGAAGAAGAGAAATCATTTATTTATTCACTAAGATTAAAATTTTATTTAGGGAAAAAACTGAGTGTTAATTGTATTGTTGTCCCTCTGAATAATCATATTTATTACTCAAGTTACACATGGTAAGTTATGTGAAGTCAAAGCATCCATTTTAGCTGGTATTAATGACTCTGTCCTCACAAACTGTCTACAACTTATATGAATTGGACAGAGTCTTTACTATGACAGGCTATATACTGTTGAAATAAATATTATTAAAAGACTCAGCACATTGAGTTCCATTTTCAATAAAAAAATTAAAACTTAGTGATAAGTTGTCTCATGGCATGCAGGTAGTGATAAAATCACTCCAAAAAGATGGTTGAAAGGCCTTGGCTGTTTTAATCAACTCTTAAACATCATATCTAGGGATGAGTATCATCAGTACAGGAAATTCATGGGGAAAAAAACGGGCAGGTGCAGCAATGAACATGCACTTTAGCAAAGCAAACAAGAAAGCGACAGTAATTATAGGTTGTTCTGGTTGCACTAAAAGTTCAAAGAGCCTTGTGCCCCTTCCCTTTATAAGAGTAAAGACGGATACATGAGAGACATATCCCCCCTTTACAGGCAGAACCAGATAACATGAGGCTCCAGTAGGAGGCTAGTGAAAAGATGATTTCCAAGTTCAAACGGCAATCACTAGCTTTTGACCACCCCAGTGACAGTGGGTACAAATTAATCTGTGTGAAAATTGAAAATCTAAAAAATATATTTATCAAATAATTGCCAAGATTTTTCTCAATCATGCTTTGCATATAGTACCACCATGTGCAATATTGACTACCAAGGCTAATAAATTATCAGCAAGAAAAGTAAGTTTCCCAAAATGCATCTAATACATTGTTTGACCACCAAAGTTAGAGCATGATGTCCCAATACCATCCAACAGGGAACTATCCAGGTAGCTATCTAGCCACTTGATCTAATCAATGGCTAAGCCAGATAAGCTCGATTGCAAGGTTATGTTACCAGTATATAGTGTGAATTACCCAGTTTGCTTTACTAGGAAAGAGATCTTTTCCACCCTCTACCACTTAGCTGGAGCCTATTTTCTAAAAGAAAATATACTTAAAATAATTAGTCTTGGATTCCTATTTATAGCCAAACAAATATGTCACCCATTTGGGGTTAGGGAATGATTTGATTTTTTAAAAAATAATGGGCTTTCATCCATTATAATGAGGATAGCTAGCTGCCTGAGGTGTTGAGGAAAAAAAAAAAGCATTGAGAGGAGTCAGGAATGTCTGCAAAACCCATTTTTAAATTTTGCAGCTGTATTAGCTGTGTTTATCTGAATGTCTGGTCACTGAGATTGGACATTGAAATAAATGACTATGATGAACAAACTTAAAGCCAAAATCAGATATTGAAATCAAACCATTTGTATTTATATTTTAATCATACAAGTAAAGTATGTTTTCCACCATAGATGAAATATACCCTTCCATTTTTCTAAACATTCAAGTGTGGTGCAAGCATTGCTTAATTGACAGGAGGAGTAAAAAAATATATATTAAAAATAACTCTGGATTCAACCATAGCCTTGTCTTTGACATCTTGGGCAATTAATATCACTTTTCTGACTTGGTTTTCTCCTCTGTTAATTAGAAATGAAAGCATTTCTTGACCTATCTCACAGGATTTTCTAATAATCAAATATGATAATGGTACTAATTACCTATTATTACATAACAAATAAACACAAACTTGGTGGCTTAAAGCAACATACACAGATATCGTCTCTCAGTTTCCGTGGGTCAGGAATTTAGGCATGAGTAAAGTGGATCCTCTGTTTCAATGTCTTTCACAAGACTGCAATCAAAGTACCACTTAGGGCTGATACATCATTTGAAGATTCAAGTGGAGAAGAATCTGCATTCAAATTGATGTGGTTGTTGGCAGGATTCAATTCCTTGCAGATTGTTGAACTGAGGGCCCCAGTTTCTTGGAAACCACCCTCAGTTTCTTGATAAATGGCCTCTCCATCTGGCAGTTGCTTCATCAAAGCCAACAAAGAAAAGAGTCAGTAAGACAGAAATGACCACTCTTATAACCTAATCATAGGAGTGACTTTTAATCACCTTTGGTGTAACATTAATTAGAAATGAGTTGCTAGGCAAGCTAAGACAGGAGGCCAGGATCATTGAGGCTGTTAATTTAGACTCTGTCTACCACAGGAATGTAGGTAAAAGTACCAGGGAAGCTTTTAGGAACCCAAAATATAAATTTTTAAATTATATTTCTGAGAAGTAAAATTATCTTTGCTCAAGCATATATTTAATAGAAAGAAAAGTTCTAAGTACCCACATTTCAAATAGTTTTACTAATAAAATTATTTTTTATTAACATGTACATTTTAACCTTCAGAACAAATGAATGATATGCCTGCATTTTATAGCATCATAGTTCAATATGTTGTCTTTAAGATCAGACAACTATGGGTTAAACCTGATTCCATCACTTAACTGGAGGTGTAGTCCCTGGCAAGTTACTAAACTCTGAGTCTTAGTTTCCTTATCTGTAATATTTCACTGCAGATGTTTTCATTATTAAATAAATCTGGTTATGCATTTAGAACTATTGAAAAAAGTTTATATTATATTTTTAGTAGTAGTAGTATTAGTGTTAATACTGTTGTTATTACATTGCATGCTTGTCAGCCTACACTAGGATTTATGACAGCAGAATGAAATTTAAAAAATATTATATTTTCTCCTTTTCTAAACCTTTATTCTCTTCCTGTTTTAATGTTTAATGACATTTTCACTTTTAGTATGAAAGTGAAAATAATATAATATGTTTCATATTTTTGAAATTTGAACTGGTAGTGAGTTGTGGAAGTAATGCATTTTGTTAGTGGAGTCTAACACAGGTCATTTTATTATTAGCCAGAACTACTAACTGAGAGTAGATTAAAATGAGTTTTCTGCTCTCTGCCAATCCATGCCATCCTTCAAGGCTGAGTCAAGTCCAACTTCCATTTTTAGATACTCATGAACACTCTAGCCCTAGTGACCTCTCTTCTTTATGTATTTTAAATATACTCATAGCCTATAATATAGATTTAATATCTATGTAATATAACTTTCTTCTGCAGATAAAGGGAAAAATTTTGAGGGTATATCCATGCCTATTTTACATTTATAATTTTCATCACTACTTAGAACAATGATAATAAACTTAGGTACTAAATAAGTATAAGTAGACTGTACCACTAAGATGTCTAATGTAACAAGTAATTTTAAAAAAGTCATAAAACTGAAAGCAATAAATGAACAAAAAAGTAAAATAAATAAATAAATAAAATAAAAGCTTACAGAAACAGACAATAGTTTGGTGGTTACCAGAGGGAAGGGTCATGAGAGGGAAGTAAATGGTACAGCAGGTCCAATAGATGGTGATGGAAGGAGATTTGACTTTGGGTGATGGACACACAATGCAATATATAGATAAGGTATCATAGAACTATATATGTACTTGAAACTTCTATAATCTTATTAACCAATGTAATCTCGAAGAATTAAATTTTAAAAAATCAGAATTCAAACCTGGATTATTAGGAATTGAGTCATCTATCTGGAAAGTACAGAAGTTGGATAGCTTCAGGGTTTCTTGATTCAGAAGGCTCAATGATATTGTCAAGGACTTAGTTTTACTTTTCCAGCATTTCTCTCAAGAATTATAAAATTCACCTTGACATTAGTATTAATGGGATATATATATAATTCAATATAGCTTTCTTTTTCCTTGGAGCTGCCAGCAAGATCTAAATATATATATTAATTCAATCTTTTTTTTTCCCCTTGGAGCTACCAGCAATATCTAAATACAGCATTGTCAATAGAACTTTATATAGTGATGGAAATGTGTTCTGTTCTGTAAATATACTATTAGCCACATGTAGCTATTGGGCACATGGCATGCATCTTATATCATTATTTAATATTAATTAATTTAAATTCAAATAGCCACATGTAGCTAGTGGCTACTATATAACATAGAATGAGGCTAATGAATATAGGCCAATTGAGAGAGGAATAAAAACGCAAAGAACAACAGATTATTTAGGAAGGACTATGAGGAAAATAGTTCATGGGTAGACAACCTATACATTCAATAAAATGACTGAAAATAGTTTGTTTTAAATAACTTGAAAATCAGTTCATGGTTAAATGGAGAGAACTAAGATATCAATCATTCCATAGCCTCACTATTCTATAGCTAGTGCTTTTAAAAGTAGAGTGATTAACATATACAAACCATCTCTATCCTATCTAATAAAGAGGTAATATGCAAACTGACCATCACTCCAACACACAAGATGGTTGCCCCCATGTGGACACAAGATGGCCAGCAGGGGAGGGCAGTTAGAGGCAATCAGGCCGGCAGGGGAGCAGTTAGGCATCGATGAGGCTGGCAGGGGAGTGGTTAGGGGTGATCAGGCAGCAGGCAGGTGAGCAGTTGGGAGCCAGCAGTCTCGGATTGTGAGAGGAATATCCGACTGCCCGTTTAGGCCCAAGGATCGGACCTAAACAGGCAGTCAGACCCTCGAGGGGTCCCAGATTGGAGAGGGTGCAAACTAGGCTGAGGGACACACACACACACACACACACACACACACACACATGCACGAATTTCATAACCGGGCCTCTAGTTTTTATATAAAAACATGTATCTTACTACCCTACCCAATAAAATATAAATTAAGCAAAACATGAGGTGCTAACCTCTGTCACTGTGGCTAAGTAATTCTGCCATAATAAAATAAAGAAAACATTTTAATTATATGATAAATTTAAGAAATGAAACCAGGTCCCCATAAATCTGCTTTCTGGATTTATCTATGTTCATCAAATGAGCTTAATAATTGTGAAATTATTCTTTTGCTTTGTACTATATGTTAAAAGTCCTGGTAATTGCATGCTTCTTTGGAAGAAAAACTGTTTTGGTTTGTGTGCATATGTTCAATTTTGGAGTTGAATTTATTAGCAAAATCAGTGAGGTATAAATTTGCCTTGGCGACAGTGGCTGTGAAAGGTAACTCTGAATTATTTGGCTTAGAATTATTAATGATTAAAATGTCAACCTTAATGTTGCATTAACGTAGTATTTAAATTGAACTCTTTATAAAATTTAATCATGGCATCATGTGGATTGGCAAGTTCAGGAGCAAAGGGGTCACTTAGAATTTAAACGAATCTGCGTTTGACAGCTGTACAATGCTTTCCCAGTGTATGTTGAACTTCTTTAATCTTCAATTTGACATATATTCTACTGAAAATTGAGCTTGAACACCACAGCTTTGTGGAAATAAGCACTGCTTTAATTCTGCATTTTATATTGACTGCAAGTTACACAGAAGAAGAAGGTAATGACACACAGCCTTACACTGGGTTGCTTCTGTTGCTGAATTGTATTACTGCTCTAAATGCAGCTTCCACCTCCACACTAGCTTCTTGCATCCCAAAGGTAATTGCATGCTAGGGTTTTACTCTCTAGACATCATGACCACAAATATTTGTTGAGATGAAGCAATATCGCATTTTCTGGTTATATGAGATTGAAAAATTTCTAAGTTAAGATAGCATCTGTTCCACATGAACTCTACCATCCAGGTTCCCACAAATAAAATAATTGATAATGCAAGATATGACTTAGATTTGGTACTTATATTCATTCTTTAAAAATCGATTTTAAAACACATTGGGGGAAAAACAAAGCGGACGTCTGCAATACTTTCAACAATAAAGACACATTAAAAAAAATCAACAAACCAACAAACAACAATTCCCAGATAATTAACTTTCTCTAGGACCTTAAAGAAAGCATTTAAACTTCTAAGCATTTAAGGCAGATGTCCTCAAACTTCAGAGTGCAGCAGAATTACCTGGGGAGATTGGAAAATAGGCCAAGTCCAAGGCCCATCCTCTGATAAGAATTTTGAGGTCCAGGATGGAAACCCAAAATCTGCATTCTGAATCCCTTCTCTTGCCAAAGCAAGGCTAATGCCCATAGTTTGTGGACCACACTTTGAGAAATGTATCCTGGTCCTTGTATTAGATTCACTTACCTTCATTTCCTCAAGGGAGATATATGCTGTTCTTTGTTTGCCCAGACTCAAAACTATCAGGTCAATTTAGATGACCAATTCAATTGTGGTTTGTTAGGGAGGTTTTATTGTTAGTTGTTTTTTTTTTTTATCAATTCAGATTTTTTAAATTTATTTTTCAATTACAGTTGACACCCAATATATTAGTTTCATGTGTACAACATAGTGATTAAAATTTACTACCTTGTGAAGTGATCACTCCAATAAGTCTAGCACCCACCTGGCACCACACATAGTTATTACAATACTATTGACTATAATCCCTATGCTGCACTTTACATCCCTGTGATTGTCTTTATAACTGGCAATTTGTACTTCTTAATCTTTTTCACCTTTTTCAATTCAAATTTTTAATTGTGATACACCATTTATTCCCAATAAATGTCCGTTTATGTTAAAAAAAAAAAAAAGCAACAACACTAAAATATATTGAAAGTTCTGGTGAAAGTATTTCCAACTGTTGCATGAAGACAAATTATATTGTAACAGTCTCCTGGCAGAAGATGTCAGTTTAAAAAAAAAAGAGAGAGAAGGAATTTTATTTTATTAAGGGTTTAACCTCTGTTTCTTTGTCAGGGTGATCTTTAATAATTCTTAATGTTATGAAATAACTCACACTCTACCAAGATTTGATTACTTCTGTTAGTGTTCTCATCACTATGGAGAATAAAAGGATGTAAAAGCCAGGGTCCCTGACCTCTACTTGTTTATTGTGTTATTGGTGAGTTAAGACATTCAATCATTTATTTTAAAAAATATATATTCTCTGAATTCCCATCACCCTTTTAAAACAGCCTCTATTTTCTCATCTTACATAATGAGAGATGTAGAAAGAGCACCCTCAGACTGCCTCATCTGTATTCTCAAATTTTATAAGCATGAAAAGACTATCTATATATATAAAAAGCCAGTGACTGGAATGCCAAACTTCCAGAACGACTGGTCGCTATGATGCCCACTTGGGCCAGCAAACCTGCCCTATCAGGGGGTGGGGCCCCACCCCTGATTTGCCTCTCCCACCCTGATCAACAGTGGGGCAGCCAGCCATCCCCCCCACCCCCGTGGCCCTTCCCCCTGGCCGGCCCCACCCCTGATTGCCCCCCACCCCAATCGGGGGCGGGGTCAGCTGGCCAACCTCCTGCAGCCCCTTCTCCAGGCCGGCCCTGCCCCTGAGTGACCCCCTACCCCAATAAGGGGAGGGGCAAGCCGGCCAACCTCCTGAAGCCCCTCCCCCAGCCCTGACCCACCCCAGACCGGCCCCCCCCACACCAATCAGGGGTGGGGCCCACCAGCCAATCACCCACAGCCCCTCCCCCCAGCTGGCCCAGCCCTGATTGGGGCCAGGCCACCCAGACCCCACCTGTGCATGAATTCATGCACTGGACCTCTAGTTATGTTAGATTAACAAAGGTTGCAAATAATTTAAGAATTTGTTAACAGAAAGGACATTGAGAGATAAAATAGTATGGGAAATCTCAAAGTTTATGGATTTTTTTTAAACAGAAGAGAGGTGGGATTTCATATAGCAAATCTCTTTTCATCTTGCAAGTAAAGAAGCTGAAATTCAAAGAGAGTAAATACATTGCTCTAAATCACCCACTGAGTCAAAGCAGCTATAGAGCTAGACATCCAGTATCCCATCACCCCTCCTAATATCCACTTTAACATATTAGGTTAACTCAATGGCAGAATTAATTTTAACCAGGTCTAGAAAAAACGTGATTAATTTTTGAATTATCATGTGCCAAGCTTAATAAGGAACTAGTCTCTTATTCAGATATGAATATTTTCTCTCTTCCATTCTATTGACCATGACCTCTGTTAAACTGAACCAAATGTATTCTAACTTAGATGCCACCTAATAGCCAACAGCAATTTTTTTATTTTATTTTTTATAGAATAGCTGTAGTGGGTCAACTGGAACATGGAACATAAACGAATATGCAGCCTGAACTTGAACCTATGCCAGTTCACTGCTATAACATCATGCTTTAAACAATTGTAAGTTTATTGAAGCAGGGGCTTACATTACTTGCTCTTTTCATCTTTACATCAGGCAAGGTGCTAATATGTAGTATTAGGAGCTCACTAAATAGAGATTAAATGCAGTTTAATAAATCATCTATCTTATCACCACAGTGATTTCAAATGAGTTGCTTTCCCTTTGTGCTATTTTCTTTGATACTAAATGTCAGACTGGAATGTGTCCTAAAGTCAGTATTCAGAATAAATGCACGTCATACTTCCTAGGCAAATGAAAGCCTCCTGGATTTTCTCTTGGGCAGAGTAAAAAGCACAATCCACAATTTTGGGGATTAAAGATACAACTGCATACTTTTTATGGCTCTTACAAAATCTGAATCTACTACTAAGTAATTGTTTAAAATTGTAGAAATCATGAAATAGCTAGAGATAAAGGAAGGATTACACTGATATTTGCGTTTTTAAAAAAAGAAGATATTTTATTGGTTTTTTACAGATAGGGGAAGGAAGAGGGAGAGAGTGAAACAATGACCCACCGCCTCCTGTGTGCCTCCCATCAGCAATGGAGCCAGCAGCCCAGGCATGTGCCCTGACCTGAAGGCCAACTGGCAACCTTTTGGTGCATGGAATGACGTCCAACCAACTGATCCACACAGATCAGGGCTATCATTTCCATTCTAATTGCTTTACTTAGACTGCATTAGCCACATTGACAAATATGATGCAATCCCAAACCTGACCCTGCTTCTGGGGAAAAACCCTTAGTAATTGCATATTAATTAACTGACTGAAATTATAGTGTAACTTTATTTACCATGATAATTTACACATTTCTCAGAGCAAGTATATTGTAAAATAGAGTTGGTTACCTCTCACTTTTCACCTTCCTTCCTTTTTTTTTTGTTTTGTTTAAAGTATTACATATGTTGAGTACCTATTATTATAACCCTAACTTATTAAACAACATTTTTATTTACATACTAGAGGCCCGGTGCATGAATGTGTGCACAGGTGGGGTTCCTCTGGGTGGCTTGCAGGGATCAGTCCAAAATCTGCAGTCCAACACCGCTTGCAGTTCCTACCTGCCGCTCCCGCTCATCACAGCCCCACTGTGCCTGCCACAGGTTCATGCCCAATCAGTCCTGATCAGGAGAGGCTTGCACTGCCGCAGCAGCACTTGCCAGCCATGAGCCTTGCGTCTGGCACCCTCCCAAGGGCAGTGGCTTTTGAGATCAGGCTGAAACTGGCTCTCTGACATCCCCTGAGGGGTCCCAGATTGCAAGAGGGTGCAGGCCAGACTGAGGGACCCCACTCGTGCACGATTGGGCCAGGGAGAGACTGTAGGAGGGCTCCCGGGCATGATCGGCCCATCTTGCTCAGTCCCAATAAGCTGGACCTCAGCAGCAAGCTAACCTACCGGTTGGAGCATCTGCCCCCTGGTGGTCAGTGCATGTCATAGTGACTGGTCGACCAGTTGACTGTCTGCCCCCTGGTGGTCAGTGCACATCATAGCAAGTGGTTGAGGAGCCTTAGCATATCATTAGCATATTATGCTTTGATTGGTTGTTCAGTTGTTCTGCCATTCAGTCTATTTGCATATTACCCTTTTATTATATAGGATGGCAAATTTCCATGATGAGCCTATGGAATAATTATCTAACTTTCTACTTAAACCTAAGACAGGTGTAGTTATTATTGATTATAGTTAGCATTAAAAAATTTAAGCCTAAAACTATTATCACACAGAATTGGATGCATCTTTATGAAAAATATGTAGATTCCATTGAGAAGCCATTATATCTATTTATATTTATTTCCTAGGACACAAGACAATGTGATAGAGTGAAAGGTAGTTTTAAATTTAAAGTGAAAAAAATTAGGCTCTAATATCTAATTATAACTTAGATTTGAACATTTTTTGAGCAGCCACTATTTACCTGAGAACATCCAAATAAATGTCAATAGTATGAAAAGTAAAAATTAGCTATTATAAAGTGTGGGGTTATGCTATAGTAAAACATGTAAGGGCACCTAACATATTACTTAAAAACAGAACCAGAAGAAGACAATTGAACTAAGTCCTGAAGAGTAATAGAAATAAACCAGGAGAATAATGGGAAACCAACATGTTTTAGTAAAGATATATGTATTACCAAAGGCGAGGTGCATGAAAAATAAGGAAAATCTGTAAATAACAGCAATATTTGCATAACCAGAATTGCCTAAGGGATGTGGTAAAGAAGGGTGTAATGTCATGATTCTGGCATTGTTCATAGTATACTTAGGTAAATACCAAAGAAATGTGATTCAATCTTATGTGCTATGAGGAGTGATTATAGAAGTTATAGTTGATTTAAATAGTATATATTAAAGCGATTCTAATACTAATGTCAATATATATTGGTAGATTTAGGGAATATGCACTTGGAAGTTATTTGAAAATGTAAAGGGATGACTTGCTTCAAAATTATCTCCAAAACAAGGAAAATTTCATCACCAGTCTGTGGGGAAAGTTTTTTTACTCTAAAAGCAAGATGATACCCAATCAGAAATTTATAAACTTTCATCAAACTCATCCAAATTCATCCATCCAACTCTCTAAATCTGTTGTATTACTTGTGAGGTTGAGAGTCTGGATTAGATTTCTGTTAGCTAGGAGGCTTTGATTTGCCTAGGATGTTTTATTCCTTTACTTATCTTGGACAATATTTTAAGAAATAAATATGCATTTTATATTTATGACTTATTTTATTTTCAGTCCTTGGCAGAGATTAAACACTCAATTGTTTCTCTGTTGGAGTGTGATTTGCTCTGTAAAAATCTCCTCTATAACATGCTTTCCAGAACACCATCATGAAAAAAAGCAAGGATATTTGGTAAAATATGGAATTTTTATTTTAATCTCTAATTATATACCCTCCTGTATGATTTTTAAATAATGTATAATGAAGTATTATAAGGGCACAAGAATGAATAATAATGGAGTTATATTCCAAATTAAATTATGTTGTCTCCAATATTTAATTTGTATTTCTCACATTGCCTAATATAATAATGGGCTTTTAATATAATTTTAATATATTTATTTCACTGATGCCTGTTATGTTCCAGTTGACTTGACAAGGTTACTTAAACTTTATAGCAACTCTATATAGCAATAATACTCTTATGGGAGAAAAAGCTAAGCAAGCCTTAGAGACCACTCAAATGATAAAGGTTTAACTGCTAAATCAATACTTGAAAAGAATTATGGCTTAAATAAGATACACCTTTATGCAACTTTCATAAAATTAGAATAACCACCCCCAAGCTAACAGACTGGCTATAATAGGTGCTAGCAATACAAGCTGCTCATATCCTATTGTTCTACTATCCTCTCTGATGTTGCTTTTATCAACATGGTCAAAGATGGGTCACCATCACCACATTCATTGAGTCCAAATTTAAACAGCATAAAAGAGGAAAGGGGAAGTGAGGGTACATCATTTCCCTTTAAGAAAACCAACTGGAAGTTGCACACATACATTTTACTCACCCCATTGGCCAGGACGTAGCCACAGAGCTATATTCCCTAGTATGTGGGATGTTGGAAAGTGTCATGTATAGCTGATAGTAGGAGAGAATGAATCTTTGGTGTTAACAAGCAGTCTGAGCAATGAATTTGTAGAGCAAAGATTTAACACTTTTCACCTGACTCCAAAGACTATGCCATAAATCAGGGGCCAGCAAACTATGGCTCATGGGCCACACTGTCCAGCCTTCTATTTTATAATTAAATTAGTTTTGGAACTCATCCATACTTATTTATTTAATTATCATCAAGGGTTGCTTTCTCCCTACAAAGGCATAGTTGAGCAGTTTCAACAGAGACTGCATATTTACTATCTAACCATTTATAGAAAAGTTTCTAATTTTGTACTAAAATAAGCTAAAATATTTACCATTTGAACATTTATAGAAAGTTTCCAACCCTGTCCTAAACTATTGGTCCACCAGCCTCATACATAACTAGTCCCATACTTTAGTACACTCTAACTATGCTTTGGGTAGAAGAGTATCTGACCTTGATATGCTTCCTTATTTCTAGTTTCTTATTGGATCTGGCTAGAGGAATAACTTGGCAAGATAAGAATTCTGGAGGAGAGAGAACTAGAGATATTTATTTCCCCGCTTCCAGAATGCATAGTTACCAAAGTTCTAGTTAATTGTATTTGACTAGCCCTAGCTGGTTTGGCTCAGTGGATAGAGCGTCGGCCTGCGGACTCAAGGGTCCCGGGTTCGATTCCAGTCAAGGGCATGTACCTGGGTTGCGGGCACATCCCCAGTAGGGGGCGTGCAAGAGGCAGCTGAATCGATGTTTCTAACTCGCTATCGCTCTCCCTCTCCCTTCCTCTCTCTGTAAAAATATCAATAAAACATATTTTAAAAAAAATTGTATTTGACTATAACTATAGCTCAGGCTAAGCAGCCCCTCCTCATAGTCTCCAGGTCACTCAAGGCCCCAAGACATCATTATTTGTCCCTTCCTCATCAGGCCTGGGGTTGTAATCTGTTCCTATTAATTGCTATACCTTGATACATCCTATCTTGGTTGTTTTCAGCAGTTTCTCTTAAAATTCCTTTTCTTCTTTCTGGGATCCTGACTGACATAGGCATGACTCTCCTGAGCATGACAATGTAGGTCTTTGGGTATGCTTACATATATTATCATGAATAAAATTGATAATAATAAAATAAGTAGAGCAGAGAAACCTGAGGTATTTGAAGAAAAGTTACCAAACTATCATGGACCATACAGATGAAAACTTAAGGTAGAACATTAGGTCTGATAGAAGCAACAGTAGAAAGAAGAGGCAAAAGAAATCTGCAGTGAGAAAGACACTCAAACCACCATCGCTGGCTTTCAAAGACCGAGGAAGGGGCCCTAGCCAGTTTGCTAAGCAGTTAGAGCATCAGCCTGTGGACTGAAGGATTGCAGGTTAGATTCAAGTCAAGGGCATGCACTTCAGTTGCAGGCTCCATCCCTGATCCAGTCAGGCACCTGCAGGAGGCAACCAGTTGATGTGTCTTTCTTGCATTGATGTTTCTCTCTCTGTCTCTCCCTCTCCCTTCCATTCCCTCAAAAAGGTCAATGGGAAAAAATATCCTCCAGTGAGGATTAACAACAACAACAAAAAAGAATGAGGAAGGGAACTATGTGCAAAGGAATGTGAGTAACCTCTAGAACAGTGATGGCGAACCTGTTGAGCTCGGCGTGTCACATTTTGAAAAACCCTAACTTAACTCTGGAGCTGTGTCACATATAGAAATTGTTTGATATTTGCAACCATAGTAAAACAAAGACTTATATTTTTTACATTTATTTTATATATTTAAATGCCATTTAACAAAAAAAATCAACCAAAAATATGAGTTCGCGTGTCACCTCTGACACGCATGTCATAGGTTTGTCATCACTGCTCTAGAAGCTAGGAACCAGCAAGAAAATAGAAACCTCATTTCCACAACTGCAAAAATCTGACTTCTGTCAACAACCTAATGAGCAAGGATGTGTATTTTCCCCTGGAGCCTCTAGAAGAAATGCAGCCTGCTGATATCTAGCTTTTAACCAGATAAGACCAATATCAGACTTGTGACTTCAAGAACTGTAAGAGGATAGATTGGTATTAAGTTGTTAACTTTATGGCAATTTGTTTCAGCAGCAATAAAAAACAAATAACAACAACAAAAAAAACAACAGAAAAAAACCTAATACACAAAAACTTCATTTAAATTAACTTTTCATGGGCCCAGCCAGTGTGGCTTACTGGTTGAGTGTTGACCTATGAACCAGGAGATCATGGTTTGATTCCTGATCAGGACACATGCCTAGGTTGTGGGCTCAACCTCCAGTGGGGGGCATGTGGGAGGCAGCTGATAAATGAATCTCTCTCATCATTGATGTTTCTTTCTCTCCCTCTCCCTTCCTCTCTTAAATAAAAAAAATATATATTTTAATTAATTAATTAATTAATTGATTAATTAATTAATTAATTTTTCATGGAATTCCCATTGTGAAATTTCACATAAACAAAAGGAACCAGCAGGTTAATTTACTATTTATTCCTTATGTGAAACTGGAAAACACACTTATGAAAGCAAATTAATATAGGAATTATGGTTAAGTTCAATGTTATTAGTGTTATTGAAATAGCCATGTTATGAAGAGCTACTATAGACATTAGGGACTAGATGGGGTAATAAAAAAAATAAATAATAACAATATAGTTAGTGGGTCATGGAATTGGCTTGGTAGAAAGTAGGGATAGAATTAATACAAAATTAGGACAAGGAAGAAATGATGCAAAATGATGATGCTGAATGAAAGCAAGTGAATTAAAATATTTTTTTCTTTGTTCTCTCTGTTCTTTCTTTTTAGTCTGTTCTTTCCATTCTTTTTGTTCTCTCTGTTTTCATTTTTCTTTTCATTTTCTACATTCTTACTTTGTGTCTCTGTTTTCTCTGTTCTTTCTTTGCTTTCTCTTTCATTGTTGACACTATTATAGTGTTCCCCATTTTCCTCTTTTGCCCCCCCTCCAGCCTTCACCATATACCACATTGTTATCTGTGTTCATGGGCATATATGTTGTTTGGCTAATCTCTTCCAGTCCCTCACATCCCCTCCCCTCTGAGACCTGTTTCTCTGTTCCATGTATCCATGCCTCTGGTCCTATTTTTTTTTCATCAGTTCATTTTGTTAATTAAATTCTACATATAAGTGAGATCACATGATATTTGTCTTTCTCTGACTGGCTGATTTTGCTTAGCATAATAATTTCCAGGTCCAACCATGCTGTCCCAAAGGGAAAGATAATAGAAAGAGGATTTTTTTTAAAAGAATGAAGAAAGATGAATAAAAGGGTGGAAAGTGAAAAGATTGAAAGGGGAAATGAACTAGTAAAGGAAAACATTTTGTGAGAATCTATTTATGTATGTATATATGCATAACCCATGGACACAGACAATAGGGTGGTGAAGGCCTGAGGTGGGGGATGAGATGCAGGTTAAAGTAGTCAATGGGGGAAAAGGGAGTTATATATAATACTTTCAACAATAAAGATTAAATTTTTAAAAAATGAAACAACCCTTAATTCCAAACATCTCCTACCTAATAATCCCCATCAGAGTCTGTAATCTTTCTGTCCTAAATTTACTCCTTTATCGGGAATTCAAAAGGCCAGCTGCCCTTGACTGTTTCCCCCTTCATTTTTGTTCAGCTTTGTTCTGAAAGCTCATGCCCTTTATGCTACCTCTAATACAAACCTTTGATATCCGGAGAAAATTTTATGATCCTCTAAAATGTTCTCCATAGCCCTGACCAGTTTGGCTCAGTGGATAGAGCGTCAGCCTGTGTACTGAAGGGTCCCAGGTTCGATTCCAGTTAAGGGCATGTACCTTGGTTGTGGGCACATCCCCAGTAGGGGGTGTGCAGGAGGCAGCTGATCAATGTTTCTCTCTCATCGATGTTTCTAACTCTCTATCCCTCTCCCTTCCTCTCTGTAAAAAATCAATAAAATATATTTTAAAAAATAAAAATAAATAAATAAATAAAATGTTCCCCATATATCATATATCATAGAAAAATATTCCAAATATGAAAAGGCAAAATAACTAGAAGAAAAGACAATAGTAATATTTTTGTATTTATATGTGAGTGTCTACTTCTCTTCCATATGTGCAAAGGCCAAATTCATCCCTATGATTTGGGATAGGAATTAACTGGATAGCCACATTGTCTGCTACCTCCAAATTTGTAAATGAAATTCCTTTTTTTGGTGGAAAAACCTTTGTTTAAAAACAAATAAAATTAATAATTCATTAAAGATTATCCAATTCAGCTTCGTTTGAAGGCTAAGTACAGGCATAGAAGATACAATGGGACCTAGTGATCCCACTTCTAGGAATATGTCCCAAGTAACTAGAAACACCAATCAATCAGAAAGGATATATGCACCCCTATGTTCATAGCAGCACAATTTACAATAGCTAAGATTTGGAATCAGCCTAAGTGCCCATCAGCAGATGAGTAGATCAGAAAACTGTGGTACCTTTACACAATGGAATACTACGCTGCTGTAAAACGGAAGGAACTCCTACCATTTGTTACAGATACATGGACCTGGAGAGCATTATGCTAAGCTAAATAAGACATTCAGAGAAAGATAAATATCGCACGATCTTGCTCATTTGTGGCATATAATGAACAACAGATCCAGAGAAAGAGAAGCATCGATCAGACCATCAAACCTCAGAGGGAAGGCAGGGGAAGATGGGGTAAGGGGGAGAGATCAACCAAAGGACTTGTATGCATGCATATAAGCATAACCAATGGATGCAGACACTAGGGGGTGAGGGCATGAGTGGGGAAGTGGGGAAGCAATGGGGGGATAAGGACACATATATAATACCTTAATCAATAAAGAAAAAAAAAGATACAATGACATATGACCCCAGTATTTTATACCCTGACTTCTGAATCACAGAAATGATTGGTAAAATAAGTGAAAGGGTCAATGAACATCTCTTTCTCATTATCCCTGTGTATCAGGAACAGCAAAATGAAGAAAAAGAGTCAGCATACTCCAATAGCATTGTTGATGAATGAATATTTTCCATTCTGTTTCTTTTTCTAGATGCTCATAAATAAAGGTTGCATTCTCTTGAACTCCCCAAACATGCCATACTTTATAGGATCATAGAAATCAAGCTGTGGGGAGTATTTATGTATCTATTTACTGGCTTATTAAGAGAGACCAGGCTATGCAAGCTTTAACAATAAAGCTTTTACATGCCTTGTTTTGTCACTCTTGGCAGATGATAGCTATTTCCATGCATACACTTTATGATGCTTCAGGAAATATGACCTCAACCAAAACTGATCTATTTGGTTGTCTTCTCATTTAACTTATTAGTTGAATCATAAGGGATACAGCTATCATTTGCACACAAGTTTTATGACTCTCACATGGTAAGTCAGATTTGGGTTCCCATTAATGATCTCTTGAATTCAGATCTTTGTCTCTTTGATGCTCTCTCAAGTGATGACAAAATCAAATAGAGCTCACACAGTAGCAGGTATCAGTGAAGCTAGTATATATCTTTAACTCTTTCCTGAAGAAGCATTCTATTGTATTAGAAAGAAACATAAAAATTGATTTTAACATGTACTTCAATGAAATCTGCCTAATATTTAAATATGAGATACTAGTAAATGAATAAAACAGAATCAATATGTTGCTTTTTGTTTTCTTGTTTTTTTTTATAAATATGTTTTTATTGATTTGAGGGGGGGGAGGGAGAGGGTTAGAGAGATAGAAATATCAATGAGAGAGAAATATCATTGATCAGCTGCCTCCTGCACACCCCTTACTGGGGATCGAGCCCCACAACTGAGGCATGTGCCCTGGGTGGGAATCAAACTGTGACCTCTTGGTTCCTAGGTTGATGTTCAACCACTGAGCCACACTGGTCAAGCAATATATTGTGTTTTCTAATTAATAGAAGTAAATCATTTAAAACCTCAGTGTCATGAGTGAGACTATCTCATCTTCAATCATAATGAGATCATCTTGTCCAAATAGTACATTTAAACCTTTCTTTAATTTGTGCTATTTCATTGTTGTAACTCTTTTCTTTGTTTAGATTTTAAAATCCAAAATGCCCTAGTTGGATTGGCTCAGTGGAAGAGCATCAGCCCATGGACTGAAGGGTCCTGGGTTTGATTCTGGTGAAGGGTACGTACCTTAGTTGCAGGCCTTATATCCGGCCCTGATCAGGGCACATGTGGGAGGCAACCAATCTATGTGTCTCTCTGTGTGTCTCTCCCTCCCTTCCACTCTCTCTAAAAATCAATGGAAAGATATCCTGGGGTGAGGATTAACAAAAATAAATAAATAAACAAACAAATAAATAAATACAAAATCCATAACATCTTTATTCCTTATAAATTATTTGTTTTTGTTTTAATTATGTTATCTTTCCTTTTCTACAAATATCTGTAGAATATTGGCATATGTCAGGTACTCTGGTGGTCTCTGAGGAAACAATGACTAAAATATGGTTGTTGCTATCAAGAGGTCAACCACTAGAAAAACCTAGGAAAGGAGTAGGTAAACAGAAGTCATCTTTGTAGCTCTAATTGAAATAAAACACCCACATAAGCAGTGAGAAATTCCACTTTGTGAATGAGGATTAGTTCTAATTCAAGAAATTAAGATAAAATTACAAACACAAAATTCAGTACAGAACCTTGAAAAGAGAAACAACAATCACAATAGTGTTGAGATTATCTCTGATGTGATATAGTATGTTGTGTGAACTCTTAGGGAATACCACTATATCGTCATACATTAAATATAGAACCTGAGCGATATACCTAGAGTAAGAATGCAGCATTAATTTTGCGTAAGGAGACATCTTTGATTTTTTTTTCAGCCTCTTCCAGCTAATAACTTAAGAAAAACTGTGCTCAATGTTCTAGCCACTCCTACCCCCAATCAAAGTACATGTCTCCAAGGCCTATGCATTTGCTTACTACACTTGCCTTAACAAAGTACCACAGACTGGGTAGCTTAAATAACAAGTATGTCTTCTCACAATTTGTAAGCTAGAAGACTGAGATCAAGATGACTGCAGATTGCTTCTGGGGCTTTTCTCTGTGACTTTTTAGATGAGCATCTCTCCTTTATATCTTTACATAGTGCTTCCTCCATATGTCTGTGTCATAATTTGTTCTTGTGAAAAAGACATGAGTCATATTGGCTTAAGGCCCATCATAAGACTTCATGTTAACTCATTTATCTCTTTAAAAACCCTATCTCCAAATACAGTCACATTTTAAAGTACTGAAGGTTTAGTATTTCAACATGAGTATTGAAGGAACACAATTCCGTCCATAACACTCTACAATGATGGAGACAGTTCTCTTATAAAACACCCTTTTCGTTCCCACACAAGCCCAGAATTCTGAGCCTTCATTTCCCCTAATTTTGCCTACAATTAATTTCAGTTCCTCTAGATCCTGAAATCTCTTAAACAGCAATCGGTTTTATAGATAAAAAGTCAGTAAACTAATACCTCTAACTAATCAACCCAGCTAAGAAGAGGCTTAGGAGGCAATACTAATGAACAGAACCTCAAAAAATGTAGGATAGTAGATAGGGAAGTTTTTTTTCTAGAGGTCAATTATAGCTTCAATTATAGCTACTCAAATTCCACTATATATGAAACAATTTACATCACTAAGTATAAAAGTTAAGCTCTTCTTTCATTAAAATAGAGAAGTCACCAATCCAACATGATACCATGTAAACTTGGCTAACAAACATGGAAGTGTTTTTAGATATCATAAATATTTATACATTATAGTAAATTTGTGCCCAGTTTAATAACTGCACTTCCAGTTGCCCTTTCTATAATAAAATGGCAGATCCCCTCAAAGAATTATATTAAAGCTTAATTACAACTTACATAATGTACTGGCAAGTGAAATCACAATATTCACCCATCTGCCTTCTCATTGGTGACAAAGGGATAAAATTGTTGACATAATTCAAAGGGATATTATCACAATATCCTTACATTCATGTCCAAATTATTTCTATTTATGTGAAATAAAGGGGTTTATAAAAGTGCGTTCACAGTTGTAATATGCAACACCAGTTTATTCTTTTATTATTATTTATTAATTATTATATTATTTATTTGTGCTACAACCATAAAGCTATTTTTGCCCACCCCTGTTTCTATATGAATCTACATTTTAATACTATATTACACTGTAATATTGGAAACATACTTATATACACAATAAAAGTATGTTTTCTAATTATCATCCCATAACACAGGAACACAGTCTGATTGGAGGTTTTGACTTTTCTTGCATAGTGTCGTGTATATTCTGGACTGGGTAACTCAGTCATTCTTTTTCAAAGAGTAAATTAGTTACTACCTAGTAAATACATTTGCATGAAATTCAAAAGGTGCAGGTTAATGAATAGAAGAAGGCATCTACTTGCTCTTTTGGGCTTTTCTGTTTTTCCATCTTGTAAGAAAAAATTTGTTAACATGAAGATTCTCTGCAACTGTATTCCAGTATCTATTCCCCAGCTTTCTGGGTATCAAATGATAGGTACAGTAAGTAGTGATGAATTTTGATTTCTAAATCCTGGATTGTAGTTATGAGGGTAGAGTTTATTCTTGACTTCAAATTCAGAGTAGCTTCCTGAGTAGGCCAGTTCTGAAAATCATTCTTGGACTTTGAAACCAAGGTCCATTCTTCCTCTAGTCCTTTCAATGTTTTACTTGCTAGCCACATTCCCTAATTTCCTACCTGGATAAATTTATTCTACCATGTGTGAGACCTTATACAATGTACTTTTTTATTTTGTTGTTTTAAATTTCTTTCCTATGTTTTGTCTTAGTAAGTTGATCCCAAATTTCTCATAGCTAATCTCTGCCATTTCTTATTTCTTTCAGACAAATAACTAGATTCAGATTCAAGTGTTTTCTGAGGGTGCAGGTAGAAAATGTTATCCAGAAGGTAAAGGCTCACCTAATAACAATCTATATCTATAATAATAAAAGCATAATATGCTAATTAGACCGGACAGCCAGAAGACCTTTCAGACAAAGCTGGGGCTGCGAGGGCCTAGGCAAGCAGCTGCAGCTGCCAGAGCCGAGCCCCTTGCATGAATTTCATGCATCAGGTCTCTGGTATCCTATGAAAATTGACCCTAACAGCAGAACAACTGGGAATGACTGGTCACTATGACACACACTGACCACCAGGGGGCAGACGCTCAATGCAGGAGCTGCCCTCTGGTAGGTAGTGCACTCCCACAGGGGAGCTCTGCTCAGCCACAAGCCAGGCTGATGGCTGCCAGCACAGTGGTGGTGGCAGGAGCCTCTCCCGCCTCCTCAGCAGCGCTAAGGATGTCCGACTGCAGCTTAGGCCTGCTCCCTGCTGGCAAGTGGACATCCCCTGAGGGCTCCCGGGCTGCCAGAGGGATGTCTGACTACCAGCTTAGGCCCATTGCCCTGGGGAGCGGGCCTAAGCCAGCAGGTGGACATCCCCCGAGGGTCCCAGACTGCGAGAGGGCACAAATTTTGTGTACCAGGCCTCTAGTCTATATTAATATGAAGGCCTTAGCTACCGTTACAACCAAACAACCGGAACAACTGGAACGACCAGTCGACCAGTCATTATGACGTGCACTTACCACCAGGGGAAGACGCTTAATACAGGAGCTGCCCCTGGTGGTCAGTGCATACCCACAGCCAACCTCCCTCGGCCGGCCAACCTTATGCGGCCCTTCCCCCTGGCCGGCCAACCTCCCACAGTGCCTACCCCGCTCCTGCCCCCCCAGCTGGCTGGCCCTGATTGGCCCTGATTGGGACTGGGTGAGATGCCCTGATTGGCTCAGATCGCCAACCAGGCCTAAGGACCCCACCCTTGCATGAATTTGTTTACCAGGCCTTTAGTTTTTTTATAAATAGTGTTAAATCTTGACCTGGCCAGTGTTTTCAGTTGGTTGAGCATCATCCCTTGCAATAACAAATCACTGGTTCCATTCCCAGTCAGGACAGGTTTTGGGTTCCATCCCTGGTTGGGTGCAGGAGGCAACCGAGATCTCTCTCTCTCTCTCTCCCCTCAACCCCCCTTCCTCTCTCTCTAAAAAAATTAATTTAAAAAAATAGTGTTGAACCTTAATTGTTATATCTATATTCAGTAGTTTTTCCTTCTAACTATATTGTCTTTAGAGTCATATTTATAACCAATCCTTTGTTTATTGCCTTTTTAAATTTATTTGCCTTTAAGATAAAGCTGCTTTCCTGAAAATATTCTGTTAATATTATTTAGCAAAATTCTAATTAATTATCTAATGGTCTTCACAACTTATAGAGAAAAGTAATTTGATGAAAAATATATAAACTAAATTATTTTCTGTTTTAAAACCAAATCCCATGACATGTTTCTTTCAAATACTATGTTCTTCAATCTTGGAAATAGTCTTAAATTTGGTAAACTAGACTATAGCTACAATTTTATGGCAAGTAGTTCTGTGACCTTAGATTCCCTCTGTTTTCTCCTGGCTTAAGTTTCTGCATCTCTTCATGAAGGAATATTTAAGTATGATCACTAAGTTTCCATTCATGGTTTTAAATATTTTTTAAAATAAATAATACTTTCTCACTATAGTTGATTAAAAAAAAACTTTATTAGTTTAATTCAGTTAAATCATGAAGCTCCGAGAATATTATTTAAATATTGTTTTCTTAAACTTACTAATGCTGGTAGTTAAACAAAATATGTGACTATCTATAATTAAAACTAGAAGCTCTGTGCATGAAATTCATGCACGGGGGGTGACCCTCAGCCCAGCCTGCACCCTCTCACAATCCAGGATCCCTCGGGCAGGGTCCCTTGGCCTGGCCGGAGCCTATCAGGGCTTACCTTTCCCTGGCTGCCGGCAGCTGACTCCACTCCCACCACTGCCACTGCTTGCCATCTGTGCAGTGCTGCCCACCTCCCCGACCACCAGTCGCCTCCCTCTGTGGGTGACTGGCATGGGGTGCAATCGCTTGGCTGGCCTGGGCTTCCCTCTGTGGGGTGATATGTAGGAATACATTTCATGAACTCCAAGTCTCAGTAAGTAATCTTTGTTATCGTTTCTCATAGGACTGAAATTCTTTTCATAATACATAGCAATTTGTATTTATAACCTCACTTAGTGATGACTTGATTAATTTCTCTCTTTTTCCTATAGATGCAGAGCTATGTCTTTTCTTTCAGTACAGACATTTTCATGTTTAACATGTGTCATACACGCACACAAATGTTCAATAATTTGCTGAATAATAAAATTAATACATTTATATTTTAAAAATTATGCATATCAGGTTCTCAAACAGCTGTAGGTAGAGTGGTAAATCTGTTTGTAATATTCAATTGGGACTTTTAAAGAAATATTTTGATTAACATGCATTTAATTAAAAAGTGATACATTGTAAAAATAATGAAAATAAATACTTTAGATATTGAAAAATAAATTAACAATAAACAAGGGTTTGTTATTACTAATGGCAACTTTAATAGATGCAGAGGATAAAAATAGTGAGTGGTTATGCATCTGGGTGTTGATGTCAACATGATTTTAATGACTAAATATGTTAAACCCTAGATTAACATTCAAAAGCAAAATAGTCTCACTTTGTGGAATGAAACTATATCTGCTGGAGGCAGCATCTTTTTTTCACTTAGCTAGTCTCTGTACCTCCTTCTTAAAAAAAAAAAAAAGGAGGGTCTGGCTTAAAGTCTCAGCATATTGTGGTAATTTCTGAATTTGTCTATTAAACAAATCTAGAGCAAGAGATTTGTCATTCTTGTTCTTGATAACAAGCAGATGTTCAAAGCAGCTTGTGTCCAATTATGATACAAATATTTAAAATCTGCATTGGTATACAGTTTTCAGTTTTTGTAATCAGAGGGAAAGATGAGTGTGCTTTTTCACAGAATTTATTTTAATGATGTTTTAATGGGTAACACAAGCTACAATGAATAAAGTCAATGCTGACAGGTGGCATAACATCCAAAGATGAACTCTCCTCCCATACTCCACAATGAGGGTTTAGTGGTTGGATTTTATTTACACTGCTTCTTAATACCACTTAACCACAATGACCACATCAACCACACATCACCTCCAATGCTTTTCTAAATTATATTATGGAATAAATGGCTTATGATGGTGGAATCTCTCATGGAAAGTAACCAAATGTTATAGGGTAAATTAGGTTCACTGTGGGAATCATATCATTACCTGGCACTTTGGCATATTGAATATTTTAAGCTCAAGTTTTAGAAAATGCTAGAAGCTTGAAGGTCACCATAACCTTCCCCTCTGCCACTCTCTCCTGAAGCAGGTCATAAGACCCTCATGTGAGAGGTGCCCTCCTTATCTCCGAAGACAGAAGGACACCAAAAATTATAGGAACAAATAGGTCTTGATAAGTTTTCCCTAGTTGACTATACCTACTTCATACTACTGGCCCTATCATATTGCTCCACGATTCTCCATTCTTCGTCAAACCTAGTGTAAAAAATACCCAGGTTCTTTTAAACTTAGTTTATTTTATAATTACCAATTATATTAGTTTTAGGTATAATGATTGGACATTTACATATCTTATGAAATTATTACCCCGATAGGTCTAGTACCTATCTGACACCACACATAGCTATTACAACATTATTGACTATACTAGAGGCACGGTGCATGAAATTCGTGCATAGGGGGGTGTCCCTCAGCCCAGCCTGCACCCTCTCCAATCCAGGACCCCTCAGGGGATGTCCAACTCCCTCTTGCAATCCTGGATCGCTGGCTCCTAACCACTCGCCTTCCTGCCTGCCTGATCGCCCCTAACCACCTCTGCCTTGCCCTGCACCTTGGGACCAGCAGGATTCCCTCCTCCAGCTGGTCCCAAGTACCTGGGACCCGGCCTTCCCTCTCTCTGGCCAGCCACAGGCACCCAGGACCTGGGCCGGCTTCTCCTGGGTTGGCCACAGCCACAGGGGACTGTGGACAGGAGGCTTCGCCTAGGCCACAGCCACAGGCACTGGCACCTGGAACTGCGGGACATTATATATGTTACAGCAAAAGCAATTTTTAGTGTTTTAAAAATAATATTATCCCCTATAAATATTGGAACTGTAGAATAAAATTCAACTGAAAAAATAAGATAGCATACCTAGAAATTGACTGTGTAAGTAGAGTGACCTTGTAATTTATGGTCAGAAAGTGAAAGAGATAGAAGAGCTATTTTTTTTTAAATTTATTTGTTGACAATGTGAGCAGATACATGATTTTCCCAGATGCAAATGGTAGCATTCTTTAGACTCCCTGTTATTTCACCCATCTTAGGGTTGCAAAGAAGTTTGAATGTTATCTGTTGTTTCCTCCAGTCTTCTGACCTTTGGCAGCAGCAATTCTGACTATGACAATAAAATTGAAAATTAAGTTCATCACATAGACTTTCTCCTCTGAGGTTCTATAAGCACTGAATTCCCTGTTTCTCTGTTAAATCAGTTCATAACTGATACAAGAGACAAAGTCAAAGCATATTGACTATTTTTTGTGTTTATTGTATTAATTTAGGTAGAAGAGGTTGATGATAATGATATAGCACTAAAGGGCATATTCAGAAAATATTTGAAGGTGGAGCCAACAGGATTTCCTGATTAATTAAATGTAGGGATTGAGAAAGAAGCTAAGGATCACTCTACAGATAACTCCAAGAACCCATGGAATGCCATCAGCTGTCATAAAGAGGAAAAGAAATCCCCAGAAGAAACTGATAAGGATTAACCAGTGATGTGTTAGGAAAGCCAATAATACCATTCTGTGTACAATGTGAAGAAAGTGTATCAAAGGAAAGGATTCATCAACTGGGTCAAGTGCTACACTGAAGTCAGTAAAGATGAAGACTAATCATAATCATAAAGAATAATAATTAGATTTAAAAACATGAAGACATTGATGTACTTGACAAGCACAGTTTTAGAAAATTGATGAGGACTGAACATGGAAAATGAGTTTTAAAAAAAGATTACTGCCCTAGCTGGTTTGGCTCGGTGGATAGAGCTTCGACCTGCGGACTGAAGGGTCCCAGGTTCGATTCTGGTCAAGGGCATGTACCTTGGTTGCAGGCACATCCCCAGTAGGGGGTGTGCAAGAGGCGGCTGATCGATGTTTCTCTCTCATCGATGTTTCTAACTCTCTATCTCTCTCCCTTCCTCTCTGTAAAAAATCAATAAAATATATTTTTTAAAAAAGATTACTTACCATACCTTCAGGTATTCAAAGACTCATACAGAGATTGGGTGCATAGTTTAGTATGCTTTCTTATATACAATTGTTTATCCTTTAAAAATTGAAATATTTAAATACATACATACTAGTACTTTGTTTGCTTAGTACAGCCTAAGAGTCTGGGTACTTTTTGTTAACTGATACAAAAAGGAAAAAAAAGCATAATTACCACCTGAAATGGGGGGTCATCTAAACAGACATATTTTAATATTATATACACATTCATATATGTAGATCCACCTGTTCTTTATTCCCTATCCTCATCACAGCTGGATTGTGATTACTCCCTTTTCCTAATGCTATTCTCACAAACCAATCATCTTTCCAGTGCCCTGTAGCTTTCCCATAGAGGGAATAAATGTTGCTATCTCTCTGAGTGATTGCCTCTGTTATGGCACTTTCTCACTAGTGCAGAGGCAAAGCTGAGGGAAATGGCTGTTTGTATTGTTCTCCTTTTGTGAGCCAAATGGAAAATAGCAACGTTTTTAAACACCTGTTTTGAGATTTTTCTAGTTACAAAAAAATAGTTGAGCATGATACAGATGAGCAGTGAGAACAAACTGAACCCTTAAAGAATAATACAAAGATACTCAACTGTGAAGCAAGATTAAAACAAACAGAGAATTGGTTGGGTTTTGTAGGAGCAGGTACACTGAATGTTAAATAAAACATTTCATAAACTATTGCATTTGCCTACAACCCAAGAGCCAGCTGTTACTTGGAGTGTGACTTTTCTGTTTTTTCATGTACATTGATTAGAATAAACACATCTATACAAACTTGCTATGGTCTAATTAACCAAAATTTCCATAAGAACTTGAATTACGGTAGAGAGTAGGACATATTTTAACCTATTAATCTCTAGTGAATACATATGTAGCTTTTCTGTAAATGAATTGAATAGCACACAAATATGCAGCACTATTTAAAATGTATATCTAAGGAATACAATAAAAACACAATTTAAAAGTTTTTTTTAATTTATAGACATTTTTACCACTATGTTTTCTCATAAAACCACATCTGAGAATCTAATAGTTTAATGTTAAAATGTTACTTTAAAACAAAAGCGTAACCTGGTCAGTGTTGCTCAGTGGTTGAGCATTGACCCGTGAACCAGGAGGTCATGGTTTGATTCCTGGTCAGGGCCCTTGCCCAGTTTTCTGGCCCCATCCCCAATAGGGGGCATGCAGGAGGCAGCCGATTAATGTTTCTATTTCTCCTCCTTTTCTCTTCCTCTCTGAAATCAATAAAAATATTTTTAAAAAGCACATATTAAGATGTTTAGAGGCATCTAATTTTCTGCAATAATATAGTCAGAGTGTCTTTCTGAGAGAATCCTTGGACTTTGATAGGAGGTGGAATCACCAACCAGACATGTAGTATCATAGTTATGAGTTGATCCTTTTTAAAAAAATATATATATTTTATTGATTTTTTTTTAAAGAGAGGAAGGGACAGGGATAGCGAGTTATAAACATCTATGAGAGAGAAACATCGATCAGCTGCCTCCTGCACTCCTCCTGTGGGGATGTGCCCACAAGCAAGGTACATGCCCTTGACTGGAATCAAACCTGGGACCCTTCAGTCCACGGGCTGACGCTCTATCCACTGAGCCAAACCGGGTAGGGCTGAGCTGATCCTTTACTGATCATCTTACCTATTATTAATTCAACTTGCATAATCTCCTAAATTTATCAAAATCGGTAGTAAAGCCTATCAAATCCCATTGTAGCAAATGAATCCAATCATCCCATTTATATCACCCAATATAATTCTTAAATTTATACAAATTAAGCTGTTGCTGTTTAAAGGTGTGATTTAATCTGCTGTCTCCAATCCTGGTAGTGCTTCATGAAAAGATTCCTAAGCCCTCATCCAGATATACCAAATCAGAGTCTCTGGAGAAACCTCGTGGTCAGTATTTTAAAAGCCCCTCTAAATGATTAGGCCTTAATGTACACTGGAGTTCGAAAAGACTGATGTAACATATACAAACACTCAGTGGATAGAGTGTTGGCCCACAGGTTTGATTACGGTCAAGGGCACGTACCACAGTTGAAGGCTCAATCCCTGGCCCTGGTTGGGGCTCCCATGGGAGGCAAACAATCCATGTGTCTCTCTCACTTTGATGTTTCTGTCTCTCCTCCTCTCTTTCACTCTCTCTAAAAATCACTGGAAAAATATCCTTGGGTAAAGATTAACATAAATAAAAAGCTCTTGCTTAAATACACTTTCAGAAAAAAAAACATGCAATGATATGATTGAAGTATTAACCAGTATTCAAAAGTAATAATATAATTAACCATTTTGAAATATTGACATCAGATTGAATTCAGTTATTACATTTGTTATTATCTGACTGTTCCTTTGGGTGACAAGGTGGGTTACAGTAGTACGGTGAAGAGAGGATACCAACCATGATTGTAAAGGAAGAAGGGCATTGCAAGTGAATCTTGCATTGTCACAATTGGTATGAAATAGCTCCTGCTAAAGGAAAGGGCCAAGTCCCAGGAACATTCAGTTTCACCAGTGCTGGGTTGACTTCATTATAAATAAAGTTTCAGATGAAAATAATGACCAGGATAACTAGGAAGGAAAGGCAGCTTGCAGGTTAAAAGAATATCTAACCAATGAACACAGACACCAGGGAGTTGAGGGCATGAGTGGAGGGGTGGTGGTGGTGGTGGGGGTAATGGGGGGTGGTGGGGTAAGGACACATATGCAATACCTTAATCAATAAAGAAAAAAAAAGAGTATCTAAACCATGTCCTAAAAAATAATTATTTCAAATGATTTTTTCTTAGTCTTGGCCATGCTGTAGTTATTCTCAGTAATCAATAATCACAATGCACTGACTGTGTGATAGTTGGGATTGAGCTGTAGGCTAATATTTCAGAAGGCTCATGTCACAGTTCTTCACTGAGTTATCAGACACTCCTAAGCTGAGGCAACATACACAGGAGGCTTCATGGGAGACTTGACATGAACCTAAAAAATTGTCATCCAAATCTATCCCTGTTGATAAAATCTGAAAGTCCATATTTTATATTGTCATTTTGTCAAATATTGCCCTCTTTTTATTACATTAAAATGGAGACACTCTTCTGAGAACTAATACATTGCTTCACTAGATAATTAGGATGAATATATATACATACATATATACACTGAGTGGCCAGATTATTATGACCACCTGACATTTGTAGGCAAATTAGCTGTAATTTCGTGCTGAAGTTGCTAGAGGGCCAGACCATTATAAATAGGGAAGCAGGTTGTTTACCACGACAGTAGAAGTGATTTATTTTCTGAAGATATGGTTAAACAACATGATTTAACAGCCTTTGAACGTGG